>NC_081342.1:41117156-41122267 GCF_029784015.1 Lycium ferocissimum | reverse complement strand
TTTTTTTTTTCCTTAAGGAAATGCCCCTTAGCTCCTCTTTGGTTTGTTTTGATTTTTCTTCTTCTTGAATGTTCTAAGGATAGATATATATAATGGCCTCTCTTAATTAATTAGCCACATGATCAATTAAAAAGGGGCTTGGGACAAGGCATGGCCTACCACCCCTAGGCAATTTGGGCCTCATTTTCTTCTTATTTTTTTTGAGCCCAATTTATTGTAAATCTTATTTGAAATTTCCGAAACTAATTTTCAAAATTCCACTTTCTCCTTTAGCTTTCCTCCGTTGTCTCCACATCAATATTTCTCATAAATGTCACACACCTTAACTAAAATCAAAATATTGCCTTATGACATACAAGTCACAATTATTTCAAAATTTCCGAATATGCAAAAACACGGGATATAACAATAACGGTCACAAATCACAACTAAATAATTTCTATATACTCTACTAGCTATTACCGGCTCACCAATGTACGTAAAACACCTCAAAAGGTTTGACTGCCTCCGGTGACCCCAAAACCGACCCACAATATGTGGAGTAACATACGAAAATATGGAGCCCGAATCTATCAAAGCATATACATCATGAGAGAATACCTATAATATACCTGTGACAACATCAGGAGAAGACTCAAGATCCTGGCGTCCAGCCAGAGCATAAATACGGTACTGAGAACCGCTAGAACTGGGGGCTCTCCCCCAACCTCTACCATGGCTGACTGGCACTTGTGAACCTGGCCCCATAGGGCGCATGGATGATGAAGACCCAGCTACCGATCCTGAAGCCTAAACTCTACCCCTGCCACCGACCGAGGGTCAATCACGCATAATATGGCCTGGCCGACCGCATGCATAGCAAACCTCTGAACCTAGCCGACACTGGCCCCAATGTAACTTCCCACACTGGGAACATCGCGGCATGGGTGGCCTCGCCTGACCCGAATCACCCCTGAATTGGGAACCTGAAGCCCTGAAACTCTGACTCGGCCCAGAATAATTAGATCTATAAAATCTCTGGCCCGTAAATCGTGGAGGCGCACTAGTCATAGCACGGCCTGAATGCCTAGAAAACTGTTGTCTCGGCCTACCTCTAAACTCACTCGTCGTATCCGAAGATCTATCCCGCTTGTTATACCCTCTGTCATACTCACGCTCACTTCTTTGCTGTTGTTGGCTTTCTACCAAATTCTGGGCATGGGCTTAAATGTGTGAGATATCCATGTTGTCCTGAAGGGACGCAATCAAGCACCTATCCATCAAATGTGGCATTAGGCCTCTAACAAATCGGTGCACTCGATCACTCATATCCGCTACCATGGCCGAAGCATACCTAACCAAAGAATTGAAGCGAAGACTATACTCTAAAGCACTCATAATCCCTTACCTAATGATAAGATTCAACCTAAGGAAACTCTAAGAAGTAAACAAAAATAAAGGAAAACAAAAGATAGATGAAGAACTAGGGATTAAGGAGAATAGAGGATAGATATTTGACCCAATTAGTAATGAATCTATAGCCAAATCTAAGTATATCAAACTTAAACCCTCCTATTGAGAATTCAACCAAAAGAACCAAAGTAATTTGAATCAAGTAGAAGACTCAATTGGAAACCACAAATGAGCAATCTAGATGAATTCAATGGATAAGCAAATTCACTTTGCAACAATGAAATTACACTTAGTGTAGTAACCTAACAATCTATCTATTAACTAAAATCTCTCAATATTTGAGTTCACACAATATCAAAGCTAAGTCTTCCAAATGGATGAAAAGAACTATTAATACTAATGCCTATTACACCAAAAGGCCCTAAAGTGGCTCTTTTGCAAAACTACCCACATGGGTCTTCAATTGCATCCAAAGCCTCATAACTTGCAATTATGACCTCCAATTGCCATTCTAACCCCATAACTTGCAAGTATGACCTCCAATTGCGATCTTAGCCCCATAGTTGCACTTTTAGCCATTTTGCGCTTCTAGCCACTTTGCAACTCCTCCAATGCCAACTCCCAAATGTTGTAAATCCGCGAAGCCTTCTCTCCAATCTCCTCCAAGGCATCCTTTTTCATGAACAAGTCTTGCAACTCTTGAAGTTCTATTACTTGACTTATTGTGAAAGGCCTTGTGCTTGTTGGGTTCATATCATCCTCCCCTTCTTGGAGAAGATTCGTTCTCGAATCTAAGGGCATACCTATAACACAAGAGGAAAGATCACTCACATTGAAAACATTATGAACATTATACTCACTTGGCAAGTCGATCTTCAGAGGGCATTGTCACTGATCTTTTCAAGCACTTTGAATGGCCTATCTCCCCTTGGGCTCAATTTCTTTTCGCATTTGCCGGAACATTTCTTCGAAAGTGAACCCAAAACCCAATCATCGAGTTGGAAGTCCACCTTTCTTCTCCCATGATTTTGTCTCTTGGCTACCTTGGTGTTGACCTTGTCAATGTCTCCTTTACCTTGGCATGGATTTTTATCATTTCTGCCGCCTTTTGCTTTGCATCTAAACTCACAACAACATCACTAGCCAAAGGGGTTAAGGTTAAAGGAATCAAAGATTAAAGCCATAACATACTTCAAATGGAGTCATGCCAATGGGGAGTAGCATGAGGACCGATTAGGCAAACTCAATCAAAGGTAAACGGTCCCCTCCCAAGAAGTGGGCTTTCCTCTAATCATACATCTAAGCATACTCCCTAGAGTCCTATTCACTACTTCGGTTTGACCATCCGTTCGAGGGTGGCAAGAAGTAGAGAACATGAGCTTGTACCAAGTGTAATTTAAAGACTTTTTCCAAAAGTGACTAAGAAACTTGGAATCCGTATCACTAACAATAGTGCGGGGAACTCATGCAACTTAAGAACATTTATCTGACAAACAAGGATGCTATACGAGAAGCACCATCACATTTATGGCATGGCATAAAATGAGAAATTTTTGAGAATCTATCTACTACAACAAAAATGCTATCAGACCCCTTTGGTTCTTGGAAGACCCAACACAAAATCCATAGAAATATCTATCCAAGACCAATAGAGTAGGAAGGAAGTATACATACCTGGGGCCGAGTCTGACTTGGCTTGCTTGCATTCCAAACATTGACCACATAGCTTTTCAACATCATAGGCGTATCTGGGGCAATAGAATTGCTCACCCAAAATATCAAGTGTCTTGGCCACTCCAAAATGGCCCTTCATTCCACCACGTGTATTTCCTTGACGAACAACTCTCTCCATGAGCTCATTGGGACACAACTCTACCATCCTTGAATAGGAACCCATCAACAAGTTGGAACCTATCAACCCTCCTCCCTTGGGTCAACTCCTCACAAATTGCCTTAAAGTCGAGATCTTGAGAATAGAATCCCTTAAGGCTTTCTGTTATATCCCGTATTTTGAACAACGTGACAACTTGAGTGAATTATGAGAAGTTAGGGACAAGACTATCCCGAGAGACTTTTGTGTGTCTTAAAGACTTAAGTTGTGTATGATTTCAATGTCATGAAAATGTTAAGGAAGCACTGAGGCAATTTCCATTTTTAGTAAGTGTGCTAATTTTGGAAAGTTGAAAATTCTTCAAAAAAAAGAAAGGAATGAAAAAGAAAAAAAAAAAAGAAAAACAAGGACCATGTGGCCGGCCACATGTATGTGGGCCAAGGCCACATGGATGGCTAATATTTGTAATAAAAGAAGACTTAGGACTATTCTCATCATCTCCTTCACTTGGAATTTTCAAGAAACTTTGAGTGACAAAGAAGGCCATATTCGGCCAAGAGAGGGAAAGAGAGACCAAGAATTGATCAAGAAAAAATTATTTCTGCAAGCAAACCTTACTTAATTCAAGGGTGCTTATTAACGTGGAAGTGTTGTTGGAAGCGCTGATTGTTTGTTTTAGCCCTTGACCAACTTTAGGCAAATTGGGAAGAAGAAAGGCAAGTTTCAATCTTGTTTTATGTGTTACAAGTGGTTTATATGTGTTGTAGTATGTTGAAAATGGAAGAAATTTATAATAAAGTAAGTTGAAGTTGGGCCATGGATATTGAGGATTGGCCGTGTGTGTGTGTGTGTAGGAATAATGAGTTGAGTGTGTTTAGCATGTTTATGTGTTGTTGTAATGTGTAGAAAATGAATGGAAATCATGAAAGTCAAACACGGAGGTGTGTTTGCTGTTACCAACGGCCCTCTTGTGTGTCAAAAAGGGACAAAATTGTCGTTAGCGTTTTAGTTGTCGTCATGTGTGGATTTTATGAGGAAAAATGCTAGTTTAATGACTCAAAATAATGTTATGTTGGTTATGGGATGATTTGGAAGTTTATGTGAATTTTTTTGTAATTTTTGTATCTATGAGAGTTAGCTTTTTGTTAATGTATGGATTATTAGTGTAATTCATGAATTGAATAGAAGAATGTATATTATGTTGTTCTCAAGTTTGGGGGAGAATTCGGTAAGTTGGAGCTTATTTGGGTTGTTTGGAAAAATTGTATGAATAGTTTAAAACGTTCTTTGAATATTGTTTGAATGGTTTTGGATTAGCAATCGAGGGTATAAACGTGGAAATTAGTTTGTGTGTAAGTAGTTTAGGTAGTTATCGTGATATTATGAATGTTGAATTATGTAGACAAAGAGCCATTAATGTTAGGAATGTACTTGTGAATTGATTATTGATGTTGTAGTTGGTTGTTGGTTTGGTATTGTTGTTGATATTGTGGTTCAAAGAAATTCTCGGATTTGTTGTTGTATTATTTTAGCCGAGTTGAATTCTCGGGGTGTCGTATTTATAGGGGAGGTGCTACCAAATTTTCGGTAGACAAGTACTAATTCAAGATTGAATGCCAAAAGCCTTATAGTTAACATTTGGTAAACGTGACCATTTGTAGATTTTGAGGAAATCGGGACTTGAGTTTGGACAAGCGAGGAAGACGAATAAGATATGTAAAGTTTCACCTTTTGTTCTCTTGGCATGTCCTAGGCATAATAGGTTTTGATACGAGCCTCGGGGATGATTCTATTCCTAGGAATCCGAGCTAGATTTGGCTCCTTTTTCATTCAATAATTGAATTAGATACTTTATGTTTTGTTGGAAAAGTAGCTTTAAAAATTTTTT
>NC_081342.1:41084165-41117056 GCF_029784015.1 Lycium ferocissimum | reverse complement strand
GCAATTCACAACATATGTGATTTATTGCTCTAATAACTACTCCACTTTGCTAAGGACCCTTCATTTAGTGGTTTGGCTAGAAGAGAATAATTTTTGATGCAAAACTTGTCCAAGGTTCGTGGAATTGATATGGCCGAATGGCCTTTGGAGTTTTTCTCCTCATATTTTGTTCTTGAAGTTCTTGAGAATTCTAGGAAATATTTTGGATAAAAGATGACTTAGTCATCTTTTTAAACTTGTTCCATAACTTGCATGTGAGGGGCACATGCCCTTCTCCCAATTTTTCTAGATTTTTCTCTCTTTTTCTTGAATTTAAAAGATGACTTAGTTGTCATCATTTGTCATCCTTTCCTTTTCTTTCTTTTTTTTTTCACATGGCCAATAGGGCCTCTTTGGGACTTTCATGAAGCTTAGGTGAAATTACCATTTTGCCCCTTGACCTTTTTCAATATTACCGTTTTGTCCCTAATCTTCCACATTATTTTCATTGGCCATTTGGCAAATTTCTCTTTTTACCCTTGGCCTTTCTTAATATTCTCATGTCGCCAATGTCCATAAATGACATTCGTAACAGCTCGTGCATTAAAATAACTCTTGAAAATGATCTTTTCCTTAGCTTGTCGCGACTTCCTCGAATTACCCGAATGCATGAAATACGGGATATGACAGTTGTAATTATTCTTGTTGGATTTGAAAGAATTTGGGTAGTGTATGTGTTGGTTGAACCGTTTGAAATATTGTGCGGGTTGTCGAAGTGTTCTAGAATATTGTTGAATGGTTTCGGATTAGTATTTGAATGTGTGAACAATTGTGAATTGGATATAAATGAAATGTTGTTTGATTATGTAAAAGGAGCTACTAATGTTGGGATGTATTTTGAATAAATTTTTGAAGTTGGAGATATGATGGTTGGCATTGTTGTTGATAGTTTGGCCGAGTTGAATTCTCGGGTTTGTTGTTGTTGAATTGGCCGAGTTATATTCTAGGGACGGTATATTTACAGGGAGAAGCCGCCGAAATTTCGGCGAAACATAAGTGGATTTACTTGAGAAATTAAGACAAGTGTTGATTCAAGATTAAATTCCTAAAGGCTTATAATCAATGTTTGGTATTTGTGACCAATTGTAGATTTTGAAGCATTTGGGACTTGAATTTGGAGAAGCTTAAGCAGAAGCCATGAAAGGTATGTAAGGCTTACCGCTTCTTTCTCTTGGCATGTCCTAGATGTGATAGGTTATGATTGGAACCCTGAGATGATTCTACTCTTCGAAATCCGAGCTTAAATTTGGTCCTTTTTCATTCAATGGAATTGAATTAGATACTTTATGTTTTGTTGGAAAAATAACTTAAACATCTTTAACTTTCACAAATGGAACCAAACTACTTTAAGACCTTCACACCAAATGGTTCCATAAAGCTTAACGTCCGTACTTTTCGTACGCCACCTCGACGTGATCCGAGGTGGGCCCACAATTCCCGAGACCTAACTCGTATTGCTCTATTTGGCCGATTTTCGTACAATAATTAAGGGTAAACTCTTGGCTATCATTCCAAGTTTGTTATGATTCGTATGCATTCTCTGGTATAGGTATCCGAAATTTCGATACAAGTGTTTTGCTTTGACTATTCGATATAAATATTCCGATATAAGTATTTTGATATAAGCATTCTCGACGTAAGTATTTTGATACAAGTGTTAGACACAAGTGTATGATACAAGTATTTTGATATGAATATTTTGATATATGTAATCTCGATATGAGTACTCCATACGAGTATTCTGATATAAGTATTGTGATGTAAGAGTTCTGATATAAGTATTCTGACATTAGCATTCTGACATGAATATTCCGATATAAGTATTCTGGTAAAAGTATTTTGATCTGGATATGTAATCTGATATAAGGATCCTGATGTGAGTAATCTGTTATGAATAAATTGCTATGAACATTCTGATAGGAATATCTTCTGTAACTCTGATGTTTTGGTTGTCAGACGACAGGGAGTATGATTGTTCTATTGAGTCTTCGGATGTTGGTAAGTGTGTGTGTGCTTCTCGTCGGTCCGGATATGTGTGCATATGGTTTTGGATTTTGGTATGTGTGCATATGGTTTCTCACGACTCGCTCGTGCATGTCCGAGTATGTCTCCTTTCACCGAGTCCCGGCCGTGACATGTTCTCGTGCGCATTCCACTGCATTGTTCACCGAGACCCACCAGTAGAGGGCCGGGACATGTTATATGATGATGGTGCCAGATCCGGACCGGATCCCCTCTACCGAGTCCCTTATTGAAGGGCCGGGACACGTTATCCACCGAGTCCCTCACTGGCGGGCCGGGACACGTTACATGCATACATGACGGTTGATGTTGGCATATATGATCATATTCACCGAGTCCCTCACTCGAGGGCCGGGACACGTTATGCATATGTGACATATTTACTGAGTCCCTCACTCGCGGGCCGAGACATGTTATTTGTACATGTGATGTATTCACGGATCGGGCTGCACGTTCCGCAAAGAATACACGGTATGATGTCCTACGAGTATGCATGCATGGGTCTGTTATACGCATATGTGATACATGATATTGGCATACGCAACGATTATGTCTATCGCGTCCCTCACTAAAGGGCCGGGATCTGTTATGCGTATATGTATATGATGACGTATGATGCTGGCACGCACGGTCTGTATATTGGAAAGTAAAGATTCGGCACTGATGACTTATCTATTTCTCGTACTTTTCCGTCCTATGACATCGGTATACTTACATATGATCCGTGTCGACAAGTAAGTATTTTGGTATTCTGGATGTTGTACCCAGTTCTGCACTTTTGTTCCGGTTACGATTCTGTTTTTTGTATTTCATGCCTTACATACTCAGTACATATTCCGTACTGACCCCCTTTCTTCGGGGGCTGCGTTTCATGCCGCGGTACTCCCCGCATGATTAGCACCATTACGTAAGATGTTCCACCGGGTTGGCAGCTCCACTTGCTCCTAGAGTGTTGCCGAGTCGAGTCGCAGTTTGTATGATATGCTTTCCGGATGGATGTTAGAGACTTTGCGGACGAGCGTCGTGGGTATTGGTTGTCGGCCTTACGTGAGTGGTTCCAAATACCGACGTGTCATTTTGTGTTATGATACGAGGTCTATATGTTTACGTATTTTGTATGATTTGAAAGCAACGAAAAAGAATATTTCGAAAGTCGTAGTAAGTATATCATCTTTATTAATTTAAAAAGAGCAAAGGGTTATGTATGTAATAAGAGTCAGCGGGTTCGCTCGGCTCTAGGTAAGGGTCGGGTGCCCATCACACCCTAATAAGGTTAGGGTGTGACAGGCACACCCTGGGATAGAACTTCTCTGATACCACTTTTGTCATGACCCGACCCGACGGCCATAACGGGCACCCAGTGCTAACCCACTCGGGTACCTCTTATCGTACATTCGTATTCACATCTAGGTGGACCACACAGCTTACTCATGAATGCTTTACATCAATAATGCTAACTCATTAGGCAACAACACATTTATACCATCATTAACAACTATGCCCACATCAATATACATAAGCCGACGAGGCCATCAGAATGATATACAAAATATAAGCCGACAGGGCTACAAGACATCTAACCATACATAACTGTCTACGAGCCTCTAAGAAGAGTAAGTAATATCCTATAGGAGGGACAGTACCCCGCCGTGCCCATGTATGTACACAAAAGAATAATACAAAAAACGGTAGCTCCGGATGAAATGGAGCTCCTCTAAGCAGTCCCTGAATAATAAAGCTATGGATCAAGCCTGTCTCCCTGGTCACCTGCGGGCATGACGCAGCGTCCACAACAAAAGGACGTCAGTACGAATATTGTACTGAGTATGTAAAGCATAATCGACATCCTAATAGGAGCATAAGAGACAACATAAGAAACAACATAAGATGGGAGAATCGGGAGATAGCAAAGCCATCATCATCATTACTTACTTACTTGTCTTTCATAGGGACCTTCCATTTCTAATACGTGCTCGTGTACATACATACAAACATATACATATATCTATATCCGTATCCGTATTCGTATCCGTATTCATATCCATATCATACCCGACCATGAAGGTTCGGTGGTTTCACATACCCGGCTATGACAAGGCTCGGTGATTATACATACCTAGCCCTACCAAGGCTCAGTGGTATCTGTATCCAACTGCAGTGGTGTGCGCGCAATAGACATCATACCGGGCCATATAAGATCGGTGTTACATAATAGTCATACATACTTAGACACGTATACTTAAGACTCCATAAATAGCATCAACATCATTACCATTATTGTTGTTGTTACGTCTATCCTTGGAGGATCAACTATCATATAGAGGATGCAATGGAATCGAGAAAGTATCGAGGATCATGAGCTTCAGTAGCTTTAGAGATAGAATCATTTGGAGGACATTATAGAACTCATGAAAGGATATATATATATATATATATATATATATATACCTCTACCATGGCTGACTGGCACTTGTGTGATAAGGTTTCATCTCGGACCTCTTACGCTCCACCCATTTTAGAGGGGCATAAAGGAGCCTCAGCTCCAGCACCCCCAGTTCCTCCACCAGATGCTTCAGGCCAACAGATGTGAGAGGCCATTTAGTTGTTAACTTAGATAGTTGTCGCTCAGGCCCAGCGGCAGGGTGCGGGCCAAGGTGACTGAGCGGTCAGTGCAAGAGCCCGTGATTTTGTTAGTTTAGACCCTCCAGAGTTCTTTGGGTCGAAACCGAATAAGGACCCGCAGAGTTTTATAGATGAGATGTCGAGAACATTACGACTAATGCATGCTTCTGATACTGAGTTAGTAGAATTGGCATCTTACAGATTACAGGATGTTGCGATCCATTGGTATACGATCTAGATGTCCTCTAGAAGAGTTAATGCACCTCTCCCAGTATGGCAAGAGTTTGTAGACTCTTTCCTCCAACATTATTTACCGCCAGAGGTTCGACGGGCCAGAGCCGATCAGTTTTGAATCTCAGACAAGGGAATATGAGTGCTCGTGAGTGTAGTCTCCACTTTAATTCTCTGGCTAGGTATGCTACAATCATGGTAGCAGATATGGGAGACCGCGTACATCGATTTGTGAGCGGTTTGGGGCCACATTTTCTTTTGGACGGCCTCACTTTAGGAGGGGATGGACATTTTTCATAATTAGGCCCATGCTTAGAATTTGGAGGTGCAACGGCAGCTGTACGAGGGAGAGCGCGATTATGATAGAGGTGACAGTAAGAGGGCTAGATCTTCAGAAGCTATTAGTGAGTTTAGAGGAGGACAGGAGCCGCAGTATTCCAGGCCACTAGGCCGGTCAGCGGCTAGTTTGCCTTCCCGATTTGTAAGTAACATATTTGATCGCCCTATCTATTTTGAAACGAGCCAGAGTTCCAAAATCTCAAGTATACAGTATAAGGGTGACTTGGGCCAGATGAGGCTACCTGCACCACGATGTACTCAGTGCGGCAGACTACATTTGGGACCATGCCGATTAGGTTTGGATGTTAGTTATGCTTGCGGCCGGTCAGACTATATTATGCGTGAGCGTTTGTCCCAAGGTAGTAGGGATACGGCTCAGCCTACAGGATCGCATAATGGGTTCGTCATTATCGGTACACCCTTCGGGACAGGCGTTGCAGGTACCAGCAGGTCGTGGTAGAAGTAGAGGAAGAGTGTCCAGTTCAAGCGGCCCTCAGAACCGTGATTATGCATTAGCTGAGCAATAGGATCATGAGCCTTTCCCTAATGCTGTTACTGGTATATCATCAATGTACTGGGGTAAAATGAAGCCTACGTTAAAGGTAGATATTGATAGCATAAGATAATGGGCTTGGACTAGAGATGTGGCTATAAGGAATGCAGGACGAATATATGAGGAGTAGACATGCATGAGCATATGAGCAAGCTATGGCATTAAGAATGGAAGTAAGAAATGAATGACAAGATGAAATTTATAGGTATTTCATGACGAAGACAAAGATTGACTAGATAAGGTAGTGGAGGAATTATGACACCCAATAATGAGGCAATCGAAAAGTAATAGAGAGTTATGAAGCAAGATGAGCTAAGGAAATGCAAGGAGAAGTTATGAAACTAGACAAAGATGAGATCGCAAGAAAAAGATTCATGGATATAAATAGAGAAGATGAACATTTACGGAATCAAGAGACTCGCTTGATTAATGAATCAAAACAACAAATAAGTGTACTAGACTCTGGGAAAAGACTTATCAGGTGAGAGTCGAGCGAAGGTTAAGAGCAAAAGGAGAACTCAAAGGAAATTATTAAAGATATCGCGTTGGATGGGAACAAGCTGGTGACTAAGACAAAGGCTGGGAATATCTGTGAAGCCTAAGAAGGATACGCAGAGATCGAAGAGAATGAAGCGGTTTGAATTCGCTGCGTGAGAAAGACCCTTATAAAAGAGTTCACCCCTAATTCATTAGCCGAACTAAGGAATCAGAAACTTTAAGAGTAAGTTGAAGGAAGGAATCCTTAAGGAAGAGATTTGAGATGTTTGATATAAGTACAAGAGCTACCGTCAGCAAGCGCAAGTGCAAGAAGTTCAACTAAGAGCAAGAGGAGTTAAGCAAAAATTTCGGTGTTAAACTGGTTGATAGATAAAGTATTGCAAGGATTAATTTGACTACTATGGAAAGCAAAAGATGCTGTGATATGACAAGTTTAAGGATATCAAAAACGAAGGAATGAGAATTAATTAAACTCTAAGAATACAAAGTTTGGGGATATCGGTGAGAACAAGAAATTCTGAATAAAAGTATGTATCATATAAAAGTGAAAACGGCAAAAGAAGAAAGATAACCTGCGTAATTCGAATAAGTTCTATTTTATTTAAGCAAGGGAGCATAAGTAATTACCAGTAAATGCAGGCAAGAACATGGACATTTACCTCAGAGCGAACTCTACTTCAACATTCAAGGACGAATGTTTTTGAAGGGGGGGAGAATGTTACACCCCGTAGTTTCGTACGTTGAAATTTATGAGTATTGATGGGTGTTTTAAGTACGGTTACTGGAGTTACCTTCAAGGATATATGAGATTATATGTGCCAACCTTATGGTTACGAGGGTTTAAGTTCATATAATAAGCTATGGAAGATTCCGGGACTAAGCAAATCGAAGAAAATAAGTTTGTCAAAAATTTAAAAAAAGTTGACAGAATTTGGGATCAACTTTGGAGGGGTATATATATTAGTATATGAGGATTTTTAAGGTATTTCAAAAGCCTAAAATGAAGTTTGTCGAGTCTAGTTTTTAACGCAACAAACGGCTCATTGATACGACATCGAAGTAGAGAATTATGGACGTTACAAGTTAGGCTGACAGCGCAGAAACGCGTGCTATAGTAGCCGCGCTGCTACAGTACTGCTACAGTGCCACCGACTTTACCCACCTATAAAAGGTTCAAGACCCCATTTTTTTCATCAAAAAGTCAGATGAAAAAGTTAATAACATATAGGGGAATTTAAGACATAAGGGTCATAACTCAACCGCGTTAAAGATACGAACATCAAGGAACTTATACGAATCGCTTACACAATATTTCAAACTCAACCATATCAAAGACATACGGACCATGACCTAACCATACTAAGGATGCCAACAACATCAAAGCAAACACGAATCACGAACATACTCGAAATTTACGAATGGAATTTCCCCGAGGCACAAATCATGTCATACCTTAGTTCCGTCTAAGACATGCCAAAAAGAAAGGAAGGGTAAGCTTCACATACCTGGTTTGCTTCCTAGGCTAATCCAAACTCGAACCTCGGCTGCTCAAAATCTACAATAACATCGATAGGCATCGAACATTAGTCATACGTGCTAAAGAATCCAATTCCAAACCATTACTTTTTCTCTGAATTTTGGGCAAGCACTTCCCTATAACTTGGACGCCCCCGAGAATTTAACTCGGCCAAATCTTCAACAACAATACCAACAACCACTCCAACAACATCAATAAGTAATTTCAAACGCATTCTAACACTAACAAGTCATTTCCACATACTTTGACAACATTTCAATTATATCCAACTTAACTACATATTTCCAAACGAATATCAACGATCGCATATTCAAATAACAATTCAAACCTTTCAAATGCGATTCAAAAACATTTCCAACAATCCACAAAATTATTCCAAACAACCCAACCTAAACATAAGGCAACCCGAAACCTTGCAAACCCAAAGGAATATCAACAACACATTTCTTCCTTTCAAATTCATCAACTATACCAACAATTCACACATTGACAACATTATCTTCCACAAATTCATGAAACTATATTAAAATTCCTTAAGGTTCTAAATCAGCCCGTTAACGATTATAACACCAACTTGGCACACTAAGCTCTCATTTACATCATTGCATTCATGACGACGACAACCAAAACACACTAAATAAAACTTGTTCTTCACTTTCTTCCCACACCACACATGCACGGCCCAACCTCAACTCCAACACCTTATGAGTTTCAATCATTTTCTACACATCACAACAACATACAAACAAGCTATATACAATTAGTTCACTATCTCCATACAACACACACAACACACGGCCACACACACACACACACACTAACATCCATATATTCATGAATTCCATCCTTTTCTACGTACCACAACATGCACACATCACCCATAAACATGCAAGGAAGGATAGAACCTCACCTCTTCCACTTGCTTCCAACTCTCGGCTAGGACAATAAATCATGCAAACGGACGCCTTGCTTGCTCCAACAACTAGCTTATGTTGACAAGGACCTTTCAATTAGTAGGAAAACAAGAAGAAATAATTTTTCCATGATCAACTTTAAGGGGCAAATTTTCGGCTGCCATGGCCGTTTTTCTCCTCTCTCTCTTTTCTTTTCTTTTCTTGATTTCTCTAGAACAAAAATGATGAAGTGTTGTTCTTGGTCATCATCCACACTTATATATGATTTAAACACATGGCCCTATGGCCCACACACACTCACACATAGCAAGGCCACCTCATGGCCATTTCAAATAATGGCCAACTTTCCATAATTCATTTTTTGGTCCCAAATTTTTCCAACTTTCATTTTCTAATTTTTCCTTATTCCAATCTCACCCTTAACACTTCATACCCACAAAATATGAATATGCGACTCATGTATTGAGACAAAATCAACAAAACCGGAAATTAAAAGTCTTGTCCATAACTCGTCGCAACCAACTTAGAATATTCTGACGTACGAAGTACGGGGTGTAACAGTCACCTCAGTTGACCCGAAGTGGACCCACAAACCCCGAGACCTATGTATATCGTCCTGTTTGCCTTACTTCCGCACGAAAAGTACTGGAAACCTTTGGCTAATGTTCCGAGCTTGCTATAAGTGTCTGGTAACTCAGATAAAATATTATGGTTTGACTATTCTGATATAAACGCTCCGGTATGAATAATCCGATTTGAATATTCGACATAAGCATTCCGATGTAAATGTTCGGCATAAGCATTCGGTTATAAGTATTTGAAGGTAAATATTCGGATATGTATATGATCCGACATAAGTATTCCGGTCTAAGTATTCGGGTATAAACAATCCGTCATGAAAATTCCGATACGAGTATTCGGGTATGAATGTTTGACATAAGTATTCTATGACTATTTGGGTATGAATCGTTGACTTTGAGTATTCTCGATGCGAGTATCCTTATAAGTCCTAATGTTTCCCATACACGACTCCGGATCGCTTGGAAAGTCCGAAGAGGTTTCGTATGTCAAATGCTTATAACTCTCCGATGCTAACTCGGAAGAACCCGAAACTTGTTCGATTCTTCGATGTTAATAAGCGTATGTGTTCATCGAGTCCGATTCTATATGCATATGTTTCGCACTACTCGCTCGCGTGCGCGACTCAATGTATCTTTCACCGAGTCCGGCCGTGGCATGTTATGATCTCGTGTGTACGTCACGATACGATTCGATTCACCGAGTCCCGGCCAGGACATGTTATCGTGCACTTCTCCGCATTATTCACCGAGTCCCTCGTACTTGCGGGCCGGGACACGTTATCCGTATGTACTTACGATTTGATGGTACGGGGATGGTGGCCGGACGGCATATTATGATTATTCACCGAGACCCGCAGTGGGGGCCGGACACGTTATGTATACTTGGCACATGATTCTGATATGCATGATTCTACTTCACCGAGTCCCTTAACAAAGGGCCGGGACACATTATTTGCATGTATGACTTATGAATCTGATATATGATCCTATTTACCGAGTCCCTCCTCAGAGGGCCGGGACACGTTATATGCATCCGTGATCCATGACTTTGACATACATTTATGAGTCTATCCACCGAGTTCCTCACAGGAGGGCCGGGACATGTTACTCTGACACATCTCTGTACGTCTGACTCCGAATACGAATCTGTCTGACATATCTCTGTACATCTGACTTTGGACACGAATCTTCCGATACACCTCCGTATGTCCGACTATGATTACGAACTGCTCGGTATACCTCTGTACGTCCGCGTCTGATATACGGCATCGTCTGGACATTCTGTACGTTCTGCACCTCTTCGGACGTGCGATCTGTGATTGTAAAATAAGCATTTTGGTAATCTATTAGACCTACTTCCTCCCGTGGCGACGTATGAGACCAAACGGTAAGTGTCTGTATTTTCTGAGTAGTGTATGTGTCTGATAGTTCTGTCTGTTCAGTCATAGTTCTGTTACTTTGTGTTGCATGCCTTACATACTCAGTACATTGTCCGTACTGACCCCCTGTCTTCGGGGGCTGCGTTTCATGCCGCGCAGGTACTCCCGGCATGAGCCGGTTATTACGAGAAGATGTTCCGGCGGAGACGGCAAGCTCTACTTTTCCCGCGCAATCGTCGAGTTTGTCCGTCATGATTTCTCGGATTTGTGTTAGAGACTTTGCGAACGAGCGTCGTGGGTATGATATGTCGGGTCTGTCGGCGGCTCCACCACCGATATGTCAAATTGTGTGGTGTAGTAAATTTTGTATAATTACGCATTTTGTCAAAAATTGCAAGCTTCACTATGTCCTATATGATTGTTCGGTTTAGAGATTTGAAAAAAAAAAAAATTATGTGCGAAAAGTCTGAGGGTTCGCTCGGCCCTAGGTAAGGTTCGGGTGCCCATCACACCCTAATAAGGTTAGGGTGTGACATGCTCTGATACCACTTTTGTCACGACCCAACCCCGTAGGCCGTGACTAGTGCCCGAGCTGGGCACCCATACGCACCTGTTAACCATAATCAACGTACAAACAGACTGTACATATACATAGGTCAGACATCAGATCATAGCTGGCATAACCAGATCTTATACATACAGAAAAGTGAAACGTCGGCCCCAAAGCTGTCACAATATATATACATATATCGCTGTCACAAATGCAGCAGATAATATCACACATAAGCCGGTAAGGCTATCAAAATACAGGGGGGACGTCCAAATCACGAATCACACAGACACAACTGAACAGTGATTACCCACAACCCACACATATGTCTACAGACCTCTAAGAGTCATAACAGAATCATATGACGGGAACGGGGCCCCGCCGTACCCCGAATAAACATATGCATATGCACAATAATGCAATCCGAACCAAAGTATGGCTCCGAACAAGGGAGCGCTCCAAGACAGTCGAACAGAACCCTAAGCGGTGGATCATCCAAACCAAGCATGTCGCACTGCGCGGCATGAAACGCAGCCCCCCAGAAGAAAAGGGGGTCAGTACGAAATATGTACTGAGTATGCAAAGCATGAGATATAGTAAACAAGATCGTAATCGGAATAAGTAGTACAGAAAATAAATGCAAAATCCAGAATACCAAAATACTTACTTATCATAACACAAATTGTGCACAGGGCTCTTAGAATATGGTCGCTCGCCCGTCAATGGCGCCATAACACATCATACTCCAGAAGTTTTCATATCTCCGAAACCCGATATATCACATATCACATATACACGGTACCCTATCCTATAGCGGAGGCTCGGCGAACCGGACACATCATAACACCAAATATACACGGTACCCGACCCTATGCGGAGGGGCTCGGCGAACCAGACACATCATACTCCAGAATATAACATAGTGCGCACGATAACATAATCGGCCCGGGACTCGGCGAAAGATATAACAACCATATGCACGAGCAGAGTCGTGGGAGACTATGTGCAGTTTAAATCACTTTCAAAAACTCCATAGAATAGTCAAAACGAATCATTATTTAAAATCAAGAGAATAGTCAAATCAAGTTTTCCCCCGAATGCCACTCGGGAACATATCAAATAGAACTTTGGAAATCATAGATACGTATCAAAATCATATGAAGGAGCTTATACAAATCAAGAACATAACCGTCATTATAGACTCGGTAGGTAAGTAAACTAATCATACTTGGAAGTCGGGATAACAGCCATACTATGTTCTTTCAAAAGTCATCAGAACTATATAAAAGAAAGTCGCGGGACCCACGGACGGGTATCAATCCAAGTCGGGCCCGCCTATGGAAGGCATAATCATAATATGCTACAGAATCTCCTACGAGCATATCGAGGCGATCCGGTTCTGTCTACGAAAGTTACGGCCCTTTTTCGACGTAGAACTTTTTAAGAACAAAACTTTTTATGCAACATTTGAAAACCAATTATTCCAAAGACATAAGGGCCATTATTCCATCACATTACGAATGTCAAAGATAAAATGCAAATAAGAATCGTAGGCATACTCGGATTGCAAGAATAGAATTTTCTCGAGGCTCGTGTCATAGCCTATTTACAACTAAGGCATGCCAAAAGTGTCACGACCCGAACTACGGGCCGCGACGGGTATCCGGGGCTAACCACCGAACACCACTCGTCCCATTACCCGTAACCTTTCATACATAATATATGCGCTCAATTTCATGGAAACATATCATTATTGGAAACTTAATGATTTTCATAAACATAAACCTTTAGGCCATCAAAATAGTATATACACATATACACATACATACACATGGAGACCAGACTACACTACCCACACATGCGCATCTACGAGCCCCTACTAGAGTACTAGACATATGGACGGGACAGGACCCCGTCATGCCCAAAATATGAATATACAAATATGTACCAAAAGAATAATCAATAGCACCTCCGGATGATGGAGTGCTCCCAACCGCCCATCGGCTCCTAGGGATCAAAGACCGTCTCCCCCGCCACCGTGGGCATGAACACGCGTCCGAAGAAAGGACGTCGCACGAACATTGTACCGAGTATGTAAGGCGGGAGTGAAACAACATAATCAAATTATAAGTCATGAGATGAGGGTATAACTCGTACACTCTTTACATATGAACCGCTTTCATGTACATACATCATACATAAATACATCACATACATTATCATAGCATGCAAGCATCGTCACATCAATCATACATCATCATATCGTTACCCGCGTCCGGGTAACCATCCCATGCAGGCCACTAGTGGTGAAATATCCGCCCTTTTCTCGGTGCGGTGGAATCATAGCAGCCCGCCGTAGCGGTGACATGTCCGGCCAATTAGGTGCGGTAGAATCATAGCAGCCCGCCGTAGCGGTGACATGTCCGGCCAATTAGGCGCGGTGGAATCACATTATCACACATACCATGCAATTCATATACTTGTCATCATTAACATTCATTTCATGGACATATCCTGGCTTATCATAATTTTACCATAGTTTAGCATCCTTAGTTACATATACATATACACACATTAAGCTTAAGAGCGGCTATGCTTATGTCGGGGTGACGTGATGTTATATCCCGTATTTTGAACAACGGGACAACTTGAGTGAATTATGAGAAGCTAGGGACAAGATTATCCCGAGTGACTTTTGTGTGTCTTAAAGACTTAAGTTGTGTACGATTTTAATATCATGAAAATGTTAAGGAAGCACTTGGAGGCAATTTCCATTTTTAGTAAGTGTGCTAATTTTGGAAAGTTGAAAATTCTACAACAAAAGAAAAACAAAAAAAAAGGGAGGAGCCATGTGGCCGGCCATGTGGCATGTGGGCCATGGCCACATTGGCCATTAAGTGAAATAAAAGATGACTACTAAGTCATCTTCCACACTTCAACAAATCTAGAAAACTCAAGAAAAATTGGAGGAGCAAGAAACAAAGGCCTATTCGGCCAAGTGAAGAGAAAAACAAGACCAAGATTTGGCCATCAAAAAAATTATTCCTTCAAGCAAACCTACTAATTCAAGGGTGCTTGTTAACGTGGAAGTGTTGTTTGGAGCGTTGGATTGCTCGTTTTCTCTATCCGCCACTTTAGGCAAGTTGTGGAGTTGAAGAAGAAAGGTGAGTTTTAATCTTGTTTTCATGTGTTGTAGATGGTTTATATGTGTTGTTGTATGCTAAAATGGGTGAAAATCATGAAAGAGTGCATGTTGGGATGAAACCGTGTAGATGGGTTTTGTGGCCGTGTGTGTGTGGTGTGTGGGAGCAATGGATTAAGTGTATTTAGCATGCTTATGTGTTGTTGTAATGTGTAGAAAATGAATGGAAATCATGAAATGTGCATGGAGGGTGTTGGTCGAATAGGCCCCTTGGTGTAGTGAGAATGAATAAAAATCGTCGTTAGCGTTTTAGTTATCGTCGTTATGGATTTTATAAGGAAAAGTGTAAGTTTAATGATCCAAAACAATGTTATGTTAGTTATGGGATGATTTGGAAATTTATGCACATTTTAGGTAATTTTTGTATTTATGAGAATTGCCTTGTTAATGTGTGGATTAGTAGTGTAATTCATGAATTTGGAAGGAAAGAATATGTTTGGTGTTGTTCTCGGGTTTGGAGACAAATTCGGGTGAATTGGAACAATGTTTGGGTTGTTTGAAATATTGTATGAACTGCTTAAAGTGTTCTAGTATAATGTTAGAATGTAGCTTGAATTGGTTATTGATGTTGTAGTTTGGTTGTTGGTTTGGTATTGTTGATTGATATTGTGGCCGAGTTAAATTCTCGGATTTGTTGTTGTATTTTTGGCCGAGTTAGATTCTCGGGGATGGCACATTTACAGGGGAAGTGCTGCTTAAATTTCTGTAGACAAATATTGAGTAAGATTGTGTTACACCTCGCATTTTTGCACATTTGGATATTCCGAGCTAACTGCGGGAAGTTAAGGGCAAGGCCACTGTCGACCTTGTTTTAAGACGTAAGTCGTTTATGAATTATGTTGGGAAGAGACATTAAGGAAAATTTGGGGCCAAAAGTTATTTATAGAAAGTTGGCCATTTCATGAAAATAGCCACAAGTGGCCGGCCACATAGGGTGTGGACCATGGCCACATGGATGGCTATTACATGTTGACTAAAAGATGACAAGGCAAGGGAATAAGTCATCCTTTGTGACTTGGGAAATTTCAAGAAGCTTAAAGAAACTTGGAGGGAAAGAAAAGAAAAATCTAGAAAAAAATTTGGAGAAAAATTAAGGGCCATAACCGGCCACATGCATATATTTATATATATATATATATATATATATATATATATAAGTGAGGAACAAACAAACACATGCTTCATCATTTAAATTCTAGAGAGTTCAAGAGAAAGGAAGAAAAGGAGAGAGAGTCTCTCGGCCAAGGGCTGCCGAGAGAGTGGTGCCCTCTTTTGTTCATGAAAAAAATTATTTTTCTTCTAGTTTGTGACTAAATGGAAGGTCCTCTACCATATGGAGTGGTTGTTGGAGCAAGCAAGGCATCCGTTTGCATGGTTCATGTCCTAACCGAGGAAGAGGTAAGGTGAAGAAGATGATGCTCAATTCTTATGTTCTTATGTTATGTGTGTTATGGACGTTTGAATAGGTTGTGATGTGTTGAAATGGATGAAATTCATGATGTTGTGCATGCATGGGTGTGGCCGAAAATATGTAGTATGGTATAGAAGTGTAGAACTAATTTATTTAGTGTTGGTTGATGTTATTTTGAATGGTTTGTGCATATTATAGTAGGTAAACATAAATGAACTTCATGGAAATACAAAGGTGGAAGGGCAGCCGTGTAGGTGTAGTGTGTGTGTTATGTTGGAGTAAGGAATTAATTATGTTCAACATGTTTGCGCGTTGTTGTAATACGTAGAAAATGAATGAAACTCATGAAATTGTATGTTTGGAGGTTGGCCGTGTATGGGCTGGTTTGGGGGCTGCCATGTTAGACTAATTTTATGTAATATTTGGTTGTTGTTTATGAGTTGGGAAGAAAGAAATGTATTGTTATTATTCTTATTGACTTGGAGGATGTTGGGCGAAGTAGTATGTTGATCGAATCGTTTTGAAAGTCATATGAATTGAATGTGAATGGGATGTTGTTAGTAAGATTGTTGGCGTTATTGTTAATATTGTGGCCGAGTTCCATTCTCGGGTTGTTGTTGTTGAATTGGGCCGAGTTAGACTCTCGGGGATGGCACATTTATAGGGGAGATCTTTGTCGAAATTTCTGTTGGCAAGTGTCACTTCAAGATTTAATCTTTAAAAGTTCTAATCACTATTTGGTATATGTGACCAATTTGTAGATTTTGGTGAAATTGGAAGCTGAATTTGGAGCGGCGTACAAGGCGGAAAAGGTATGTAAGACTTCACCCTTCTTTCTATGGCATGTCTTAGACGTACTAAGTTGGATACGGGCCTCGGGGATCATTCCTTTTCTCGAAATCCAAGATTGAAATTCGCTACTATTCATTCAGTAAGATTGAACTAGATATGGTGCGAAATGTTGGAAAACTTCTTAGACCTTTAGAGCTTGTATAAATGAGACCCGATTACCTTAAAACTCTCATAAGCAAAGTCATGAAACGTCTTACACGTAGATTGTGTGCGCCGCCTCATTTGACCTGAGGTAGGCCCATTGTTCCCGGATTTTCCTTATTACTTTCTTTGGCTTGTTTTGGAGTGGAATCCTAGGGAAACTTCGACCCTTGTCCCGAATATCAAGCAATAGGTACAACGCTATCCTAATGTAAATATGTCGATGATTCCTTGACTAAGGTAAAGAATATGGTCTTGTAAGGATAACGATGGAGTCGAGAATGAGAAAGTGCCTACGTTAGAAATGTAGGTGACATACCTTGCTATAGGAATGAAAATATGAGAATGTTAAACTAGTTCGGATATCCCAAGTCTATTACAGTGTAATGACTATTCTAAGGATTCTAAATACACTGGAATTGTGCTTTATGACCCCGATTGATGTGTGAACCCGACATACATATATATATATAATAACGAATCGAGAGCGCTATATAGACGCCGATAAATATACCGGAATATGATAGTATATATATGAATCGCAGTGCTATAGACGCCGATATATGCATGTATGTGATATGAATATATATATATGATGAACGAGCCAGGGCGCTATAGACGCCGATATATTTACGGGGAAAATGGAGATAAGGGCAGAGCGTTATATACGCATATCCACCTGATCAGTTGGAGTATGGCACATGATATCGTCCCGGACGCGGGATGCCCGGACGCGGGGTGTGCCTATTATGGTTAAATGGATCGGCTGCCGACGCCTCGGCAATATAATATATTCTTTTTTATGTATATATATATATGTGTGTGAGTAAGGAAAGCTAAGAAAGTACAGCATCTGCCCAAGGGCACTTATAGGTACAGGCTATCCTCTTATCTCATCACAGATTCTATAATCCCATGGTATTGTTGTTCATACTTACGTTCTTGTTCGTATTATTATTACTCATGTCTTGCATACTCAGTACATTGCTCGTACTGACCCCTCTTCTTCGGGGGCTGCGTTCATGCCGCGCAGGTACACCCAGGCGGATCGAAGTTAATGTAAAGATGTTCCAGCGAAGTTGGCAAGCTCCATTTGGCCTGGAGTGAAGCCGAGTCAGAGTATACGTGCCAGGATTCCTGATTACAGTTAGAGACTTTGCAGACAGAGTCGTGGGTTTTGGGAGTCAATTTGTATTATAATACAAGTTTGTACAGTTACATGTTTTACTTGATTTAAAAGCAATAAAAGAATGTTTTAGTAATCTTATTGTATACACCGACTTAGAGGTTCAAAAAAAAAAAAATTCAAGTACGTAGTAAGGGTTAGCGGGTTCGCTCGGCTCCCGGTTACGGGTCGGGTGCCCATCACACCCTAATCAAGATTGGGGTGTGACAAAGTGGTATCGAGCAGGTCGGTCCAAGGGTTGTCGCAAAGTCGTGTCCGGTAGAGTCCTGTTTATGGTGTGAAGCCGGCCACATCTATAAACGGGGAGGTCGGGGGCATTTAGGAAATGTTGACCTTCTTTCTGTCTAAGATCGTGCGATAGAGCCAAGTCATAGGAAGTAAGATTCATTATATTAATTGTTGATTTCCGTAGGCGCCCAGTATCGGCGGAAAAAGGCGAATGATGGTATGGAAAGTCAGAAAAGGTAAGATGGGACTGATATACTTGTTCTGTTGTGTGGAGCTGGGCGCCAGACAGGAAATAGCCATACATGCAGGCGGAAGGTGAACATCGAGAAGAGAAAAGGGTAAAACGGTCCTTGTAAAAGAAAGGACGTGATACGAAGATATTTCGAAAGCTGTAAGGCTTCGACTGGCTTTGGAACAGGTAATAAAGGCCATGTGAGAAAGCGGACGCGAAGATATGAGTGTTAAGGTACCAAATCCCACCAAAGTTTCGAGGTTAAGCGTGCTTAGGTGGGAGTAATTCTAGGATGGGTGACCCCCTGGGAAGTTTACAAGAAATTCAACATATTCAGACAGATGAGACAAATGAGAAGTTGGGTTAGCCTAAGGAAAATTAGGATATACAGAATGGTTGGGGACTATAAGAAGATGTGTAAGACGGGACAAACTACCTCGGTGAGGGGACAGGAGGTACTTCACAACCCTGAGAATTAGGATAGGCTTGAACAGCGTTTGGACGTATTTTGTGGGCTAGTTAGTAGTAATTGAATATATGTGTATGTGAAGGCGTAGGATATTCTAAATATGATGGTATCGGTGAACACGTGAATCCCAGCAACAGAAGTCACTGTACAAAGGCATTAATCGAGTAAGGGTACCGAAGTTCTAGTGATAGCAAGAGTAACTGGTTCAAGTGTTGCCAAGTAAGCTGTTATTATTCCACTGTAGATTGAGATTTGGAATGAGGACATGAGACGAAGTATAAATGGATAATGGGATAGGTGCGCCCCAAAAGGGGGGAAGAGAGAAATGTAAGGATGAGATAAAGACAGGTTGATACGGTAGGGCGTTTGACATGAACGCTTGAGCTACTAAGGAGACCCTTTATTGAAGTGAATTAGTAAAATCGGGAAACCGACAACGAGTGGATAGAAGTCCGGATAATGTTTAAGGTAATATGAGAAGTTCGCACAAACTTTGAGTAGTGCGACGCCAGAAAATGGACGTGTATGAAAAGAAAGAATACGACAAAGAGAACGGTATTGGATAGCATAAGAGCTAGTATGAAGGATGGGAACAGCTTTGAAAAAGAGCTCCCCCGAGGTGCTTATGCGACCCTGTAAGACTAGTTGAACATTCGAGGACGAATGTTCCAAAAGGGGGGAAGGATGTTACACCTCGCATTTTTGCACATTTGGATATTCCGAGCTAACTGCGGGAAGTTAAGGGCAAGGCCACTGTCGACCTTGTTTTAAGACGTAAGTCGTTTATGAATTATGTTGGGAAGAGACATTAAGGAAAATTTGGGGCCAAAAGTTATTTATAGAAAGTTGGCCATTTCATGAAAATAGCCACAAGTGGCCGGCCACATAGGGTGTGGACCATGGCCACATGGATGGCTATTACATGTTGACTAAAAGATGACAAGGAAAGGAATAAGTCATCCTTTGTGACTTGGGAAATTTCAAGAAGCTTAAAGAAACTTGGAGGGAAAGAAAAGAAAAATCTAGAAAAAAATTTGGAGAAAAATTAAGGGCCATAACCGGCCACATATTTATATATATTATATATATATATATATATAATATATATATAAGTGAGGAACAAACAAACACATGCTTCATCATTTAAATTCTAGAGAGTTCAAGAGAAAGGAAGAAAAGGAGAGAGAGAGAGTCTCTCGGCCAAGGGCTGGCCGAGAGAGTGGTGCCCCTCTTTTGTTCATGAAAAAAATTATTTTTCTTCTAGTTTGTGACTAAATGGAAGGTCCTCTACCATATGGAGTGGTTGTTGGAGCAAGCAAGGCATCCGTTTGCATGGTTCATGTCCTAACCGAGGAAGAGGTAAGGTGAAGAAGATGATGCTCAATTCTTATGTTCTTATGTTATGTGTGTTATGGACGTTTGAATAGGTTGTGATGTGTTGAAATGGATGAAATTCATGATGTTGTGCATGCATGGGTGTGGCCGAAAATATGTAGTATGGTATAGAAGTGTAGAACTAATTTATTTAGTGTTGGTTGATGTTATTTTGAATGGTTTGTGCATATTATAGTAGGTAAACATAAATGAACTTCATGGAAATACAAAGGTGGAAGGGCAGCCGTGTAGGTGTAGTGTGTGTGTGTTATGTTGGAGTAAGGAATTAATTATGTTCAACATGTTTGCGCGTTGTTGTAATACGTAGAAAATGAATGAAACTCATGAAATTGTATGTTTGGAGGTTGGCGTGTATGGGCTGGTTTGGGGCTGCCATGTTAGACTAATTTTATGTAATATTTGGTTGTTGTTTATGAGTTGGGAAGAAAGAAATGTATTGTTATTATTCTTATTGACTTGGAGGATGTTGGGCGAAGTAGTATGTTGATCGAATCGTTTTGAAAGTCATATGAATTGAATGTGAATGGGATGTTGTTAGTAAGATTGTTGGCGTTATTGTTAATATTGTGGCCGAGTTCCATTCTCGGGTTGTTGTTGTTGAATTGGGCCGAGTTAGACTCTCGGGGATGGCACATTTATAGGGGAGATGCTGTCGAAATTTCTGTTGGCAAGTGTCACTTCAAGATTTAATCTTTAAAAGTTCTAATCACTATTTGGTATATGTGACCAATTTGTAGATTTTGGTGAAATTGGAAGAAGAATTTGGAGCGGCGTACAAGGCGGAAAAGGTATGTAAGACTTCACCCTTCTTTCTATGGCATGTCTTAGACGTACTAAGTTGGCTACGGGCCTCGGGGATCATTCCTTTTCTCGAAATCCAAGATTGAAATTCGCTACTATTCATTCAGTAAGATTGAACTAGATATGGTGCGAAATGTTGGAAAACTTCTTAGACCTTTAGAGCTTGTATAAATGAGACCCGATTACCTTAGAACTCTCATAAGCAATGTCATGAAACGTCTTACACGTAGATTGTGTGCGCCGCCTCATTTGACCCGAGGTAGGCCCATTGTTCCCGGATTTTCCTTATTACTTTCTTTGGCTTGTTTTGGAGTGGAATCCTAGGGAAACTTCAGACCCTTGTCCCGAATATCAAGCAATAGGTACAACGCTATCCTAATGTAAATATGTCGATGATTCCTTGACTAAGGTAAAGAATATGGTCTTGTAAGGATAACGATGGAGTCGAGAATGAGAAAGTGCCTACGTTAGAAATGTAGGTGACATACCTTGCTATAGGAATGAAAATATGAGAATGTTAAACTAGTTGGATATCCCAAGTCTATTACGGGTAATGACTATTCTAAGGATTCTAAATACACGGAATTGTGCTTTATGACCCCGATTGATGTGTGAACCCGACATACATATATATATATAATAACGATATATAATCAGAGCGCTATATAGACGCCGATAAATATATATGTAGATACCGAGACGGAATATATATGATAGTAGAATCAGAGCGCTATAGACGCTGATATATGCATGTGATATGAATATATATATATGATGAACGAGCCAAGGCGCTATAGACGCCGATATATTTACGGGGAAAATGGAGATAAGGGCAGAGCGTTATATACGCATATCCACCTGATCAGTTGGAGTATGGCACATGATATCGTCCGGACGCGGGATGCCGGACGCGGGGTGTGCCTATTATGGTTAAATGGATCGGTACCGACGCCTCGGCAATATAATATATTCTTTTTTTTATGTATATATATATATGTGTGAGTAAGGAAAGCTAAGAAAGTACAGCATCTGCCCAAGGGCACTTATAGGTACAGGCTATCCTCTTATCTCATCACAGATTCTATAATCCCATGGTATTGTTGTTCATACTTACGTTCTTGTTCATATTATTATTACTCATGTCTTGCATACTCAGTACATTGCTCGTACTGACCCCTCTTCTTCGGGGGTCTGCTACGTTCATGCGCAGTACACCCGTGGCGGATCGAAGTTAATGTAAAGATGTTCCGGCGAAGTTGGCAAGCTCCATTTGGCTCGGGAGTGAAGCCGAGTCGGAGTATACGTGCCGATTCCGATTACGGTTAGAGACTTTGCGACAGTAGTCGTGGGTTTTGGGAGTCAATTTGTATTATAATACAAGTTTGTACGATTACATTTTTTACTTGATTTAAAAGCAATAAAAGAATGTTTTAGTAATCTTATTGTATACACACGACTTAGAGGTTCAAAAAAAAAAAAAATTCAAGTACGTAGTAAGGGTTAGCGGGTTCGCTCGGCTCCGGTTACGGGGTCGGGTGCCCATCACACCCTAATCAAGATTGGGGTGTGACAGATTGCATTCCTAAAAGGCCTATAGTAATGTTTGGTAACTATGACCATTTGTAGATTTTGAGGAAATCGGGACTTGAATTTGGACAAGCGAGAAAGACGAATAAGGTATGTAAAGCTTCACCTTTTGTTCTCTCCTAGGAATCCGAGCTTAGATTTTGTCACGCCATCAAAAGCCCAAAAGTAAAAGCCCAAAAGTAACTCAAACACTTAGAAAAATTTGGGCGAGTTTCCTCTCGTTTTTCTTACTAACCAAAAATTAACCCGCATTCGGAAAATACCAGCAAAGGCCACACAGGGCCAACATATTTATATACACATGTAAAGGCGAGCCGGCAAGGCTGCCGCGGTGGATAACCGCCCAAACACATAATACATACACAAACTCTACAGACAGGACCATAACCCACTCTTTATGTCTACAGGCCTCTAACATACAGATCAGAATCAGAAGACGGGACAGGGCCCCGCCGTACCCAATAAGCATATGTACAAAGCAAACGAACAACGAAAGACATATACCAAAAATATCAAGCTCCGGTCAAATGGAGCACTCTCCAATAACGGAACCGGTATCCTAAGCCGGTGGCGTATCTCGCGGTGCGTCCGTACCGCGGGCATGTAACACGGCCCCCCGAAGAACGGGGGGTCGGTACGGAAATGTACCGAGTATGTAAAGCGGATTAGTAAGAAGCATAATCATAATCGGGGACACGAGTACGAAATATAACGGACGAGCTATAGCGAATCTGAAATACAAAGGCGATACCTCATCCGAGACCTCAGGAGACATAATGCCAAAAATAAGTAATGCATAACGAATCATGTAATGTCATATGAGCATGTGTCGTGTCCCGGCCCTTTGATAAGGGACTCGGTAGATGAAATCATACATAACATCATCTTATGCCAAGTATGCACATAACGTGTCCCGCCCTTTATTAAGGGACTCGGTAATATAGGATCATGCATGTCAGACTCATATATATATATCATGTATACATAACGTGTCCCGGCCCTCATCGCGGGTCTCGGTGGATAATAATCATGTGCCATCCTGGCCGCCATCCCCGTATCATCACATCACAATCGTACAAATAACGTGTCCCGGCCCGCAAATACGAGGGACTCGGTGAATAGTGCACAGAAACCGCACGAGAACATATCCTGGCCCGGGCTCAGTGAATAGACATATCATAACTTGCACGAACGAGTAATGCGAAACATATGCATATAAGTCCAGACTCAATAAACAAATCACATAAACAGTCATAATACGTACCTTTCGAATGCCATGACGGATTATGTCAAATCAGAGTTTTTGAGGCTATTCGGACGTAGCAAATATATCATGGGGCTTACAAGAGATTCAGAATGGTCGTTCTTAAGCAAACGGAACAATACAAATGACATATCATTTCAAGGAAATCGGACGATACTCGTATAGGTATATGTATGCCCTTTTTGGGGATGGCACGATTACTTACTTCAGATCATATTTCTAGGATCATAACATACATCATAATATCATAGATTCGTCGTATTTATCATTTGACAACGGTACAATGATCACAAGATTCCTTTAAGCATTTTGTGTGTAGACATAATCAATTAAGACCATAGTAAGAGGTCTCGGATTCTGTGGGCCCACCTCGGGTGAATCGAGGTGGTGAACTCAAATCATGGATCATAAGCCTTATGGAGTCATTCATGAGAGTTTTGAAACAATCCGAATCTATTTGGAAAAGTTACATACATATAAGTTACTTAAACTACAGTTTGTAAGAAACTAGTTCAATTGCGCTGAAAGAAATGGGGCCAACTTCAATCTCGGATTTGAGGAGACAGAGTCATATCTAAGGCCCGCGTCCGAGCCTAACACGTTTAGAACATGCCAAAGAATAGAAGGGAAGACTTTACATACCTTCCGCGCCTTTCTCGCTTACCAAAACTCCAATCCCGTTTCGTCGAAAATCTGCAAATGGTCATCTTTACCAGTTACTATTCATGAGAGTTAATATTTCAATCTTGGGCTTAGTATTTGGCTACCGAAATTTCGGCAGCACCTCCCCTATAAATATGACACCCCCGAGATTCAACTCGGCTCAAAACAACCAACAACAACCAACAACAACATCAAGAACATCAACAACCACAACATGATACAATATAACCTATTTAGTCATTTTTCCAACATAATATCATACTCCTCATTCCAACTTCGCGTTTTCCAACTTCAATCCAATATTTTCACATTCATTACTCATCAAGTTCATTACAATACCATTCGGAGACATACCATAACATTTCTACAACATATATACAAGATATACAAATTATGCCAATTTTTCACCAAAACCATAACTTACTCAATTCTTCCAATCTTTAACATACAAGTTTATAATACATTTCCATCTTCCAAATTCATCAACAATAACCATAATTCACATTTAAACCATTTCATTTTCATAAAAAAAAATCATATAAAATTCACATAAGTTCCCCATACATTCCATTTCAAGGCGAACTTCATTTAACCTTTATTTACATTACAAGGATCACAACAACAACACAACCAACATATTACAAATTAATTCAACCTTACTTCTCACACCCACTTACACACATACCACACGGTCAACACTCCATAATTCTAACCTCAAGCAAATTCTTAAACTTCCATTGCCAATGTAAAATTTCCATCATAATCATAGCTAGAATACAACAAAAAATTTAATTAATCTTGCCTACACACACATGTATGCACACGGCCAAACATGGCCTTCACATACACACATATTTTTACACACACACCATACTTCCATAATTCTCACCTAATTCTAATCATTATAACATATATATATATCCCATAACATAAAACATGAAATTCATACCTTTCTTCAAATTCCAATCTTCACTTCCTCAAGTGTTGAATTGTTGGAACAAAGACTCAATCTTCCAAACCAATTACATCAAGTTGAAAGGGCCTTGAATTAGTATGAATGGCACAAGAAAACAACTTTGGAAGCAAGATTGAAGGACCTAGAATTTTTCTTTTTTCTTTTCTTCACTTTCCTATGGCCGAGAGGCCTTGTTTTTCTTGTTCTTCAATTTGTTTTGTTTTCTTGAAATTTCTTGAGAAATATACTCTTATATCCCCCTAAGCACATGCCTTGGTCACATGACAAATTAATGGATTTGGGCTAACCCATCACTTGGCCGGCCACCCTTCAATGTTTGGGCCTCATTTTTTTTTTTTTTTGAGCCCAATCCTTTATAATTCTCGTTTTATAATTTCCGAAACAACTTCCCAAAATTCCAAATTTGCCCTTAGGCCTTCTCCGACATCTTTGCGCCAATATTTTTCCATAAACAACATAAATATGTCAATTAAGATCAAAATATTAACTTATGACGTACAAGTCACAATTGTTTCAAATTTTCCGAATAGGCGAAAATGCCGGATGTAACATCCTCCCCCCCTTTGGAACATTCGTCCTCGAATGTTAAATCAACCTCATGGTAGGTTGGGATAAGTCGGGGAGGTTCTTTTACCAACTACTTACTTGCACTTGATCAAAGTACTTGCAAGGGTTTTCATTTCCCCATTCCTTCTATCATCCTTCTCCGATATTACCATCTTATTAATCCAGCGGTCTGCACAGTCTTGAATGGAACATATGGCAAACAGAATCATTATCCGGACCAAGGACCAAACGGATGTCAGACGAAATCATTTCCAGAATCAGGAGTACAGAAATATAACAGACAGAATCATATTCCGACGTCATATCAAACGGATTCATAATCAGAGTCAGATATACTGAACCATATCGAATAGATTCATAGTCAGATTCAGGCGTGTAAAGGCATGTCAGACAAATTTATGATCAGAGTCAGACGTATAGAAACATATCAGACAGATCGATAATCAGAGTCAATCGTACAGAAATGTGTTAGACGAATTTATAGTTAGAGTCGGACGTACAGAGGTATATTAGACAGAAACGTGATCAGATTCAAAAGCATAAAGGTATAATAGACGGAATTTCATCAAAAGTAGGGGCACAGAGATACGGCATACAGAATCATGATTAGAATCAAACTACCTTTCACTATACTTCAGAGACTTGCAGAAATTTCCTTGCCCCGTTTCAGTACTTACTCTATTCGGAGTCTTGTCGTAAGGGTGTCGTTGCCACATATCTATTTCCAGTCTCTCCACGTATTCCAATTTCCTTTAGGTTACCCCTACGTTTCTAATTGTCTCTTATAGAAATATTTGCGAAGGTTAGGTATACTTCCCAGGGGGGTCACCCATCCCAAATTACTCTAGCCTTAGCACGCTTAACTTCAAATCCTTCACGCATTTTGGTACGTTAACGCTAATATAATTGCGTCATACTGCGCCCCACACGACCTTCGTCACATAATTTAGGGCAGGTCGGGCCTTAATAAAGTTTTTCAGAAAAAAATTTTCGTAGCGGGTCCCACCCCGGTCTAGACTATACAGTTATCATATTGCCCTCCTGGATCCTTAATGTCCATTTCCGTCCGTACATATATACATATAGCTGTCTCAGATGATTTTTGTAATTTGAGACTAGCACCCAGAAAAGAAAATCACACGACATAATGAAATATAGATCAATCAATGCACGTACTTTTCAAGTAAAGATCAATAATATACCTGGATCTGCATCTGGGGACGCTCCCGGGTCCTGCCGGCTGGTCAAAGCATATACGCGGTTCGAAGGACCGCTAGAACTGGGTGCTCCGCTCCGACCTCTGCCGCGCCTCCCCGGTGCCGGCATATCTCGCCCCGGAGGGCGCATGGCTACTGAAGGAGAAAACGAGCCGGCATCTGACCGAGTAGGCTGGGCTGAACCTGAACCGCCTCTGTATGGGCACTCTCTCATAATGTGGCCCTGACGGCCACACGAAAAACAAGCGCCGGTGGCAAGACGGCACTCTCCCGGATGATGCCTGCCACACTGAGGGCACTGGGGCAAAGATAACCTCGACTGACTGAACCCCGTACTCCGCTGCGAGTCCAAGGCCCTAGAACTCTGGCCTACTCCAGACGGACCTGCGCCATCAAAATGTCTACCAACGAACTGTGTACCGCGGTCCGACGGAGGAAGAAATCTACCAGACTGCCGCTGAGACCGTCCGCCTCTGGGATCCCCAGAATACCCCTCAGATCTGGCCCTCTTGGGCCGTCTCCTGTCATACTCCCTACCGGACTGATCCTCCTTATGGCGATCCTCCACGCCCTGCGCGTAGGCCTGTAGCCGGGCAATGTCCATACCAGTCTGTGCCGCCATCGCCATACAACAGTCAACCAGATAGGGGTCCAATCCCATAACATATCGATGCATCCTATCCTCCATATCAGCTACAATCGTCGGCGCATAGCGGGCCAGAGAGTCGAACTCCAAATTATACTCGCGAATACTCCTGCCCCTCTGCTTTAGCTGCAAAAACCGATCAACTCTCGCCCGCCGCAGCTCCGGTGGTAAAAAGTGGCGGAGGAAGGCAGCCGTAAACTCGTCCCAAGTAGCTGGGGGAGCACCCTCACCTCGGGACAGCTCCCAGGACTCGTACCAATGGGCCGCAACATCATGTAACCGGTGCGAGGCTAACTCGACGGACTCGGTCTCTGAAGCCCTGACCAGTCCCAATACACGCCTCATCCCCCGAATGAAATCATGAGGGTCCTCGTCGGGCTTAGACCCGAAAAACTCCGGGGGACCACATGTCAGGAACTCGCGAACCCTCAGGCTATCACGCCTGCCATCATCATCACCACCTCGCCGCCCGCGTCCGCGAGCTCGCCCGGCCCACTATCGTCGTCGGCGGTATCGCCTCCCTCAACGTCCTGTCCTCCGCCCCGAGCTGAGGAGCGGGCGCTGGAGCGGCTGAGGGGCCTGCTCTAGCCTCATTTGGTGGCGGAGTAGCGGAACCCTCCGACCGAAGTACAATACCGGGCGTAGTCCGAGTACGAGCCCGGGTATCTCTCTGCGCCCGACTAGTCTCATCTGCCTTCGCCTTGCCCTTCTGGGCAGCTGTCGTCTTCTTCGGAGGCATCTCTGAAAACATAACATTTCGTCAGAAGGGAAAATATCCTGATAACACAGCTCTAACGCACGATCTAAGATCCAAAGAAAGGGTAACATAACATCCTAGATGTCCTGTAGCCTCCTGTTTATAGATGTGGTGCACAACACACCGATAAACAAGACTCTACTAGACACGGCCCGTAGACATTCCGAGGACGGAGATCGTCTCGATACCACTTTTGTCACGACCCGGCCCGTAGGTCGTGACTAGTGCCCGACCAGGCACCCGTACGCATCAAAAGCCCAAAAGTAGTAACTCAAACATTTAGAAAAATTTGGGCGAGTTTCCTCTCGTTTTTCTTACTAACCAAAAATTAACTCGCATTCGAAAAATACCGGCAAAGGCCACACGGGGCCAACATATTTATATACACACGTAAAGGCGAGCCGGCAAGGGGGCCGCGGTGGATAACCGCCCAAACACATAATACATACACAAACTCTACGATAGGACCATAACCCACTCTTTATGTCTACGGCCTCTAATATACGGACGGAATCGAAGACGGGACGGGGCCCCGCCGTACCCAAATAAGCATATGTACAAAGCAAATGACAACAAAAGTTTATATACCAAAAATATCAAGCTCCGGTCAAATGGAGCACTCTCCAATAGCGTAACCGATCCTACGCCGGTGGCGTATCTCGCGGTGCGTCCGTACCGTGGGCATGTAACACGGCCCCCCAAAGAACGGGGGGTCGGTACGGAAATGTACCGAGTATGTAAAGCGGATTAGATAAGAAGCATAATCATAATCGGGGACACCGAGTACGAAATATAACGGACGGAGCTATAGCCGAATCCGAAATACAAAGGCGATACCTCATCCGAGACCTCGGGAGACATAATGCCAAAAATAAGTAATCATATAATCATGTAATGTCATATGAGCATGTGTCGTGTCCCGGCCCTTTGATAAGGGACTCGGTAGATGAAATCATACATAACATCATCTTATCCAAGTATGCACATAACGTGTCCCGGCCCTTTGATAAGGGACTCGGTAATATGGAATGCATATCAGACTCATATATATATATCATGTATACATAACGTGTCCCGGCCCTCTACTGCGGGTCTCGGTGGATAATAATCATGTGCCATCCTGGCCGCCATCCCCGTATCATCACATCACAATCATACATAAATAACGTGTCCCGGCCCGCAAATACGAGGGACTCGGTGAATAATGCACGAAAAGTGCGCACGAGAACATGTCCTGGCCCGGGCTCAGTGAAAAGACATATCATAACTTGCACGAACAGAGTAATGCAGAAACATGTGCATATAAGTCCAGACTCAATAAACAAATCACATAAATAGTCATAATACGTACCTTTCGAATGCCATGACGGATTATGTCAAATCGAGTTTTTGAGACTATTCGTACGTAGCAAATATATCATGGGGCTTACAAAAGATTCAGAATGATCGTTCTTAAGCAAACGGAACAATACAAATGACATATCATTTCAAGGAAATCGGACGATACTCGTATAGGTATATGTATGCCCTTTTTGGGGATGGCACGATTACTTACTTCGATCATATTTCTAGGATCATAACATACATCATAATATCATAGATTCGTCGTATTTATCATTTGACAACGGTACAATGATCACAAGATTCCTTTAAGCATTTTGTGTGTAGACATAATCAATTAAGACCATAGTAAGAGGTCTCGGATTCTGTGGGCCCACCTCGGGTGAATCGAGGTGGTGAACTCAAATCATGGATCATAAGCCTTATGGAGTCATTCATGAGAGTTTTGAAACAATCCGAATCTATTTGGGAAAGTTACATACATATAAGTTACTTAAACTACAATTTGTAAGAAACTAGTTCAATTGCGCTGAAAGAAATGGGGCCAACTTCAATCTCGGATTTGAGGAGACAGAGTCATATCTAAGGCCCGCGTCCGAGCCTAACACGTTTAGAACATGCCAAAGAATAGAAGGGAAGACTTTACATACCTTCCGCGCCTTTCTCGCTTACCAAAACTCCAATCCCGTTTCGTCGAAAATCTGCAAATGGTCATCTTTACCAGTTACTATTCATGAGAGTTAATATTTCAATCTTGGGCTTAGTATTTGGCTACCGAAATTTCGGCAAGACCTCCCCTATAAATATGACACCCCCGAGATTCAACTCGGCTCAAAACAACCAACAACAACCAACAACAACATCAAGAACATCAACAACCACAACATGATACAATATAACCTATTTAGTCATTTTTCCAACATAATATCATACCCCTCATTCCAACTTCGCGTTTTCCAACTTCAATCCAATATTTTCACATTCATTACTCATCAAGTTCATTACAATACCATTCGGAGACATACCATAACATTTCTACAACATATATACAAGATATACAAATTATGCCAATTTTTCACCAAAACCATAACTTACTCAATTCTTCCAATCTTTAACATACAAGTTTATAATACATTTCCATCTTCCAAATTCATCAACATTACTCACAATTTACACCTTAACCATTTCATTTTCATAATACCATAAAATCATACTAAAACGACATAAGTTCCTACATTCCATTTCAAGGCGAACTTACGTCATTTAACCTTCATTTACATTACAAGGATCACAACAACAACACAACCAACATATTACAAATTAATTCAACCTTACTTCTCCTTAATGTACCACACGGCACAACACTCCACATAATTCTAACCTCAACCAAATTCTTCCAACTTCCATTGCCAATGTAATTTCCATCATAATCATAGCTAGAATACAACAAAAAATTTAATTAATCTTGCCTACACACACATGTATGCACACGGCCAAACATGGCCTTCACATACACACACGTCATGCACACACACACCATACTTCCATAATTCTCACCTAATTCTAATCATTATAACATGTATATATATCCCATAACATAAAACATGAAATTCATACCTTTTTCTTCAAATTCCAATCTTCACTTCCTCAAGTGTTGAATTGTTGGAACAAAGACTCAATCTTCCAAACCAATTACGTCAAGTTGGAAAGGGGCCTTGAATTAGTATGAATGGCACAAGAAAACAACTTTGGAAGCAAGATTGAAGGACCTAGAATTTTTCTCTTTTTCTTTTCTTCACTTTCGGCCGAGAGGCCTTGTTTCCTCTTGTTCTTCAATTTTTTTGTTGTTTCTTGAAATTTCTTGAAGCTTACATGTCTCTTATATTAAGTAAGCACATGCCTTGGTCACATGACCACTTCATGGGTTGGGCCAACCCATCACTTGGCCGGCCACCCTTCAATGTTTGGGCCTCATTTTCTATTTTTTTTTTTAGCCCAATCCTTTATAATTCTCGTTTTATAATTTCCGAAACAACTTCCCAAAATTCCAAATTTGCCCTTAGGCCTTCTCCGACATCTTTGCGCCAATATTTTTCCATAAACAACATAAATATGTCAATTAAGATCAAAATATTAACTTATGACGTACAAGTCACAATTGTTTCAAATTTTCCGAATAGGCGAAAATGCCGGAATAATCATATTGGGCCCTCATAGCATAACATAAGTACATAACGAAAATATTTCGAATAACATGCTATTTGCCTTTCTTGAATCAAAGGAAAGGCAGAATATATAAAACTTTTAATACAATGCATAATGACACATCGGCTTACATGGCCATACAATCGACATCTTATACCCCTGTGGCATGCATCGCAAAGTCTCTAACACGGAACATGAATCCATATCATAATACTTTGACTCTACAGCACTCGAGAAACTGGAGCTCGCCAATCGGTTGGAACATCTCCAACTAATATCTTGACTCACACAGGTGTACTGCGGCATGAAACGCGGCCCCGAAGAAGAAGGGGAGTCGATGCAATATGTACTGAGTATGCAAAGCATGAAATGTAGTAAGCGGGATCACACTGAAGTAAAGTACAAAAAATCATAAGACTTGCCTTTTGAAAACATTTATCCTGCATATGCATATATCGGTAAGTGAAGTCTCATCATAATCATATC
>NC_081342.1:41029356-41084065 GCF_029784015.1 Lycium ferocissimum | reverse complement strand
TATACACACATCTTAAACTATACCATAGAGCACACCAGGTTACAAGATTAACCAGTTGTCAGGCAAAGAGATTCAGAAACACATCTCTCTTGATCCTTTCCTCGAGGTATCACCGAGGTCAATAAGTCTAGGTCATAGGGAAAAGCCTAGCCTAATAATCTGATTTAGTGTTACGTGCATCGGTCTATACGTAAATATATCAAGTTCATTCCATAATTCGATCTCCCAAAACATAAAAAGGCTAACAAAATTCTTCTAACTTGCAACTTTTTCTGGGATGCTTATCTTTTTAATTCGCCTTGGTATGTAAGACTTCTTCCTACCCCCAAACACATCATTCTCCCTTCTCACATTCCTTGTTTCATCCTAACCTATTCATCATTCCCTTAGCTTAATACATATTTGCTACATTTATCCCATATTTACTACTAGCTCTATCCTTGATCACTCGTTGCTGGGCCCTTTTCTTTCGTCTCGCCACAATCCTACCCACAATTCTCACAATTTCCCTTAGACTCCCGGAGGAAATTTTGCCGAATATCCTTTATAAACATAACAATCCCAAACCTGCACGTCCTTTCTAGAATTCCATTTTTATTATTTTTTTCTACATATTATGTCAATCAACTCCCTTCGTAGAGGTATACTTACTCATAATTCATGATTCTCATTTATCACTAGGTCACCAACAGTATAGATATCTCAAATCGTTTGATTTGGCCCTAAGCCAAGCCAATACGTTCAACAATATAAGGCGCGATATAAGACGACGTAGAACCCGAATCAATCGATGCATATACATTATAGGAGAATGCGATAATATACCGGGACAATATCGAGGGATGACTCAAGATCCTGTCACCCAGCTAGCACATAGGTATGATGCTGGGGTCCACGCGAACTGGGCGTTCCTCCTCGATCTCTATCACAGCCTGCTGATATCCGTAGCCCTTGCCTCGGAGGGCGTACCAATGATGAAGAGCCAACTGCTATTCCCGTGGGTTGAACCCTACCTCTGTCGCGTCGAAATGGGCACTCGCGCATAAAATTGTCACGACCCAACCCCATGAGCCATGACTAGTGCCTGAGCTAGACACTCGTATACGAACCTGTCAGATATAGTCAGACTGAAACTAAAGACAGTATGGAAACTTGTGAAAGCAACTAAAGATTCATAGCACCATATATCATCATAAACTTTGTCTCCCGAGGAGTCACGCTAACCAACACATAACATAATATGCAAGCCGACAAGGGGCCACTATATACGGGAATATCCAAAACAAACCATATCGACACAACCGACCAAAACCTATATACAACCCACACTTGTCTACAGACCTCTAAGAGTATCAAGGTAAAATAGGACGGGACAGGGCCCCGCCGTACCCCTGGATATGCATAAGTCTACATTAAAAGATTTGTACCAAAATAATCTAGGCTCCGGAACAATGGAGCTCTCCAAACAAACAGCCGAAGTCCTAAGTCAGAGGATCACCAAAAAACCGAGTGTACAGACTCGCGGGCATGAAATGCGCCCCCCAAGAAAGGGGGTCAGTATGAGATATGTACTGAGTATATAAAGCATGAAATACAATAAAGAAGATCATGACTGAATAAAAGATCATAGGAGGCAAGTATGATAACCAAAGAGACCAATGCACCTGTGCCTTACGAAATGAGAATCATGCATATCTATATCATATACCATACTCGGCCCATTATGGGACTCAGTGAATAAAGTCGTATATATGTATACCATACCCGGCCCATCATGGGACTCGGTGCCATAATCATATCATCATATATATATATATATATATACCGTACCCGGCCCTCTAGTAAGGGACTCGGTGAACAATGCAGTGAAACTGTGCACGAAAACATACCTGGCCCGGGACTCAGTGAAAGATATATTGACGGCATGCACGAGCAGAATAGTGAGCAACCATATGTAAACTAAATCATCATCTAAGACTCAATAAAATAAGTAGAATGAAGTAATACTTGAGTATCAAAGACAACAGTCATGTCAAGTACCCCTCGAATGTCACTATGGATTATATCAAATAGAACTTCGGAATCATAGACACGTATCGGGACATAATGAATTAGCTTCTCGGAAATCAAGAACATTAGCCATCCTAGTGTCTCTAAGAATAGCTTCTTTGGAGTTTATACATTCGTCGTCTCGTTTGTCTCACATAGATCATGCCAAAAAAGAGAGAAGTGATAGCTTTAAATACCTTTGACGCTAATCCGTGACTATGTATACAACGCCGAAGTACCTCAACCTATATTAAGACGTCAAGACTATAGTTAAGCTACGGAAAGGCTTAAAACGTATTTTGAAGTTAGTAACTCATTTCTAGAAAATTGAGCGGCATTTCCCCTATCGCTCACTCCCCTCACATCCAAGCCAACTATACAACAACCAGAATAACATCAACAATGACACGTCCAAGTTACCACATCAAGAACTAGTCAAAACAAGATCCAAGAACACTTCGAAACAGCCCGCACCGCACACACAACACTCCAAATCAGTCCACACGTTGCATATTTAACAATAATTACATAACAACCACGACATACTCAAGTTATTCCTAATGATCTATAGCCATAACACATCATCAAAATAACCTTACAATAGCATGCCCCAAACAGCGCATCAACTACAACAACACAAATACATAATTATAACCACACTTTTAATCCTCCAACTCAAAAAGAATAGCCTCTAATTACAATATAACATTAACAACAACGACGCCAAATAGCAACATAATCTCGTGAGAATTTCCCCCAAAAATCTCATCAAAACAGCCCACAACCTTATGAACATCTAATCCAATTCATGTCTCAACAATCTTATATAAACAACTACAAATTTAAATATCAAGATTCCTTCACTTTTAACACATAATCAATAATAACAATAACAACAACAACAATCAAACCTAATCCACCATACTTGAAACAACTCCAATTCAGCCCCATTTACAACACCAACGAAATCATGCATTTTCTTACTTTCAATTCCGCCTAATACAAATTAATCTCTCAATTACAACATCATTAACTCCAATTACACTATAAGAAGAGGAATCTTACCTTAAATTAGCAAGAACGGATCCTACAATCACTTGCACCAATTGCACCACTTCTTCTTCCTCAATTTAAATTCTAACTTGCTGCCTCCTTGGAACGTTTAGAACACTTTTATGGAATTACAATTTTTTTTTTTCAAAACCTTGAGCTTTGGCCGTGAGCTGCCATGGCTGTTGGTGGTTTTCTCTTTAATTGAAATGGTGAAGATAAAGATGAATTATAATCGACTAATTAGTCATCACCTAAGAATATATATATGCTATCGATAAAAGTCCTTGTTGACATGTGGCCATCCCACTTGACATGTGTCCCATTAGCATGTCATCATCCATGCTCCAATCAAATTCAACCACGTTTTGTGGGGCCCACTTAGTGGTCTAAATAAGTTAATTAATCATTAATCCCCACTTAATAACCTAATCATGGTTAATTAATCCCTAATATTCACTAATGTTTCTACACTAATTATAATTAATGTGCAAACCGTGCACTATTAAAATCGGGATTAAAAAGTCCTTGTCTCATATCTCAAAAATACTCTCGTCCTTGAACTTATGTCGAGTAGCTTACGAATAATCCAACGTACAAAAATACGGGATATAACATCCTTCCCTTTTGAACATTCGTCCTCGAATGTTAAACTAGTTCTATAGGGTCTTATCAAAAGTTTGGGAACGTCTCCTTTACCGCTACTACCAACCTGTATCCAACAACCCACAGATGTCTCAAAGGGCCACAATATCATATAGTCTCATCTATCAATTAATATAGTTAAGTAAGGGATTAATATTACCTGCAGTGCATAGGGAACAAGTAAGGATACTTATTCTTCATCTCGTCTTCGGCTTCCCAGGTTACCTCTTCCCTATTATTATTTCGCCACAATACTTTGACGGAAGCCACATCCTTAGTACGTAACCTTCTAACTTGGCGATCAAGTATAGCTATAGGGCTCTCCTCATAAGATAACTCCTCTGTTACCTGGACATCATCTACAGGGAATACTCTAGAAGGGTCACCAATACATTTACGAAGCATTGATACATGAAAGACCGGATGTACTGCTTCCAAATCAGATGGTAGGTCCAACTCATAGGCAACCTTGCCTACCCTACGAATAATCTGATAAGGCCCAATGTATCTCGGGCTAAGCTTTCCCTTCTTGTCGAATCTCATCACACCCTTCATGGGTGACACCTTCAGGAACACCCAATCACTAATCTGAAACTCTAAGTGTCGACGTCGGTTATCTGCATATGACTTCTGTCGACTCTGGCTGCCAATAATCTCTCTTGGATAAGCTTCACCTTATCAACAGCACCGAATCATGTCTGGCCTATCAATTTAGTCTCACCAACATCGAACCAATCGATAGGTGACCGGCACTTCCTCCCATGTAAGGCCTCGTACTGTGCCATCTGGATACTAGAATGGTAGCTATTATTATAAGCAAACTCAATAGTGGCAAATGATCGTCACAGCTACCTCTGAAGTTAATAATACAGGCTCGCAACATATTTTCTAGCGTCTGAATAGTACGCTCAGCCTGTCCGTCAGTTTGAGGGTGAAATGCTGTGCTAAGACTCACCTGTGTCCCCAATCCCTTCTGGAATGATCTTCAGAAGTTAGCTGTAAACTGAGATCCTCTGTCCGATATAATAGATGTGCGAACCCCATGAAGTCTCACTATATCCTTGATGTATAACCTCACATAGTCCTCAGCTGAATAAGTAGTCCTGACTGGAAGAAAGTGGGCTGATTTTGTCAGCCTATCCACAATAACCCATATAAAGTCATACTTCCGTGGAGTGCGAGGTAAACCTATAATGAAGTCCATATTAATTACTTTCCATTTCCAAGTTGGGATCTCTATCTCCTGTAATAACCCACCAGGCTTCTGATGCTCGACCTTAACCTGTTGACAATTCGGGCACTGAGCAACAAACTCCGCTATGTCCCTTTTCATGCCATCCCACCAATATAAACATCTGAGGTCATGATACATCTTCGTTGACCCTGGATGAATAGAATAATGAGCATAGTGTGCCTCTCCTATAACCTATTGTCATAACCCTGCAACCTCAGGTACACACAATCTACCTTCATACCGTAGCACTCCGTCAGGTGTAACCTCGAATGGGGTCTTCTCCTTTTGAAGAGCTGTATCTCTATACTGTGCTAGAACAGGGTCCTCGTACTGGCGTCTCTTTACCTCTTCCATGATAGAGGACTCAGCAACTTCTCGAACAGAAACTCCACCGTCTCCAGAATCAGCCAAACGAACTCCAAGATTAGCTAGCCGGTAAATCTCAAGAACTGTCTCCTTCGTTTCTGGTTGCATGTCTGTCAAACTACCCATAGATTTACGGCTCAGAGCATCTGCTACAACGTTTGCTTTCCCTGGATGGTATAAAATATCAACATCATAATCCTTTAATAACTCTAACCACCGTCTCTGCCATAAATTTAACTCCTTCTGTTTCAAGATATATTGGAGGCTCTTATGATCCGTATAAATATCGACATGAACACCATATAAATAATGCCTCATTATTCCATATCTTCAAGGCATGAATTATCGCTGCTAACTCCAGATCATGAGTGGGATAATTCCTTTCGTGCTTTCTGAGCTGTCGGGTGGCATAGGCTATAACCCTGCCATGCTGCATCAATACACAACCTAGCTCAACCCCTGAAGCATCACAATAAATAACATAGCCATCTGGTCCCTCTAGAAGAGTTAGAACTGGATCCGTAGTCAACTTATCTTTCAGCGACTGAAAGCTTTGCTCACATGCATCAGTCCACTGGAACTTAGCTGCCTTCTGAGTTAGCCTTGTTAAAGGCGCTAAAATCGAGGCAAACTTTTCTACGAATCTCCTGTAATATCCTGCTAGCCCCAGAAAACTGCGTACCTCAGTAGGTGTCGTAGGTCTAGGCTAAGTCTTTACAGCCTCAATCTTCTGCGTATCTACCCGAATACCATCAGCTCTAATAATATACCCCAAGAATGTTACTGAAGTCAACCAAAATTCGCGTTTAGAAAACTTAGCATACAACTTCTGGTGCTGGAGCACCCTAAGTACCGTCCTCGAATGGTTGCATGCTCCTCTTCTGAATGTGAATAGACCAGAATATCGTCAATAAATACAATAACGAACATATCTAAGAATGGCTTGAATACTCGGTTCATCAAATCCATAAATACTGCTGGAGCATTGGTCAGCCCAAGAGACATCACTCTAAACTCATAATGCCCTTATCAGGTCCTGAATGCAGTCTTCGGAATATCTGCCTCCTTTACCCGTACCGGATGATAGCCTGATCGTAAGTCTATCTTCGAAACACACTTAGCACCCTGCAACTGGTCAAATAGAACATCTATCCTGGGGACTTTATTGTTACTTTATTCAGCTGCCTATAATCAATGCACATCCGCAGCAACCCATCTTTCTTCCTCACTTCCCCTTCCTCTTCGTGGTTACTTCCCTTCAATCTTACTTACTAGTATTGTTCTCCTAATTCTGTATGCACATTTCCTGTCCGTGCTATCATACCTTATTTCTTTCACACACCTACTCCCAAATTTTATCCAAACAGTCCCTTGCTTTGCCCGTCATTTCTCTTGGAAGCTTCACTCACCCTTATTTCTCACTTCTCTCCTCTTTTCTCAAGACATTCTAATCTCTTCTCTTCCTATATATACTCACTTTATTCCTTTCCCCGATGTTATTGCATTAGGACTTTTTAACTTTAACCTGCAGTAAGAATAACATTAACTTACCTTGTAACATTCGTACCATTTTCGCCACTTGAACTTCGTTACTTTATTCGATTAATGGCTTCCATATGCTGCAACGTCGGTTGCGGGGATACACATACCCGTTGGTACAATCACATATGAGATATCATACGCATACGCATATATTTTCTAACACCTTGCTCACAAGTACATCCGAATACTTTTCAAACCTATCCTAATCCTAAAACTGTGATGCGCCTTCCTTCTCTTTGTCGATCTAGTCCGCCTAATTCTTCATTTTAGAGCTCCCAAGCACTCCGCATACTCCAATTCCCCCTTAGGCTACTCTAATTTCCCATCTGCCTCTTATGTCTGACTTCGCAGAAAGGTCACCCATCCTAGTATTTCTCTCACCCCAGCACGCTTAACCTTGAAACTCTGATAAAATCCGATGTGTTAGTGCTGATATAATTATACCCACCTTACTGCATGAACTTCATCACCTAATCTCGGGCAAGTTGACATCCTAACAGATTCCAAAACATTCTCGTAACGTATCTCCCTCCGAATTAGAAAGGATCTTTTGTTCTTCCGACTACACAATTACTACCTTGGCCTTTTTCAATCCTCAATATCCAACTTTCACCTGTATGTATGACTACTTTCCATCCTATGTCATGACCCAATCTGAGGGCCGCGACGAGCACCCGGTGCTAGCCCACCCGGGCACCCCTTAACATACTTATACATTACATTCTAGGTGAGCCACATAATTATATCATGCTTTTCATTCATCATTCTAATCTCATTGAGTGACAACATATCTATATCATTGATAACATTTATGCTCATATAAATGTACATGCGCCGACAAGGCGATCATACAACATCCCAAATTATAGGCCGACAAGGCTGAACATATATGACCATATACACAATGTTTACGAGCCTCTAGGAAGGGTACATCATATCATAACATATGGGTGGGCCAGGACCCCGCCGTGGCCATGAATATATACACAAAAGAATCTATACCAAAAGCTGCGGCTCCAAATGAAATGGAGCTCTGCTATGTAGTCCCTGAGATAATACAGCTATGGATCAAGTCTGTCTCCCTGGCCACCTGTGGGCATGACGCAGCGTTCACAAACAAAAGGACGTCAGTACGAAGAATGTACTGAGTATGTAAAGCATGATCAATATCAAAATGGAAGCATAATGGATAACATATGAAATACATAAGATGGGAGATAATGGCATCATCATCATAGCACTTACCTGCTTTCCATAGGGACGTTCCATTTCTATTTCGTACTCGCGTACATACATTCATATCCTTGCTCATTTACCTTTCGTACTCATGCTCATATCATGTACATTGCATATATATAGCCCTTACTTGGCACTTACATGGTCTTAACATATTCGTACTCTAATTGATGTCATATACATAGCATAATCGTATTCATATAGGGGTCATATACTTAGCTTATTCGTACTCATATAGATGTCATACATATAGCTTTTATATAGCTTACCCGACCACAAAGGTTTGGTGTTTCACGTACCCGGCCTTACCAAGGCTCAGTGCCTGGCCCTACCAAGGTTCAGGGTTGTTCGTACCTAACTGCAGTGGTACGCGTGCGTCGTTATAGATGGGTGTACATATTCATTATATTCTACCCGGCCCTATAAGCTCGGGGTTCACAATAGCCTCTCATGGGCGCACATACATATATACATATACATATCTATCATATTCTACCCGGCCATATAAGCTCGGGGTTCACAATAGCCTCTCATGGGCACACATACATACTAGCTCATATCTATCTCTTAGCCTTCTTACTATCATCATTCATTACATTCTATCCTTAGAGTATTACTCGTCGTATAAGGAACTTAGTACAATCATATCATTTGAGCATCATTAGCTTAATAGCTTCTCGAGCTAGGATCACTAGAGAATATCATGAACTCATAAGAAGATGAACATTTGGCCAACAAACCATGCCTTACGAAAGAAGGGTTAGCCTTACATACCTTTCCGTGCAACTATTCTATCAGTTGCGCGTGCTTCTTCAAAGCTCACGTTCTACCTTCATTGAAGTGCATACTTATATTAGATAATGGATAGCTTTAGCATTCATGACTAATTCTAGTGAAAATCGGACAACATCTCCTTCATTTATGCGACTTCTTTCGTATTACACATCAACTCCCAAACATCAATAACAACATTCGCAATATCATCACAATAGCCTTTAGTCATCTACATTACTCTTACTTCACAATTCACTTCAAGTCATCCATATTCATAGTCATATCTCGACAATACATTCATTCATATACAAGGTCATTTTCCACACTCTCAATAGCATTTATAACATGATTATATTCATAAAGCATCAAGAATAATCACTCGTTCCAAACTCTTACTAAAAAGTGCTACTATTCACACATTCATGACCTATTTCTTATATTCTTTTGTAATCCGAGTGTTTCAACTTCCTAATACTTTAAACAACATGAAAACATCATAAAACTTACCTTAGATGGTGTAGGATTGAACCTTGGTTGCATATACCTCACTTGAGCCAAACCCTAGATTTTCCTTCACTTGATTTCCTTGTTTTTGGTGAACTTTGGTGGGTTTTCTTACTTTGATTCACTTGGTTTGATGATAACAACCTTAGATTTCATTTGAATTCTTGTTCATGAAATATATATAAATCCCTAGAAGTATTAGAGAGAATTAGAGAGATGTTGGAAATGAATTAATGAAGTTGGGAACACATTTAAAGACTTGAAACATTTCAGCCCATCGGGTGTTCCACGGACTGTTCCACGGTCCGTGGAACCCAATGTGGTCAGTAAAACTGGTCATGGTTCACGACCAGTCAGTTGGCTTCTCTGCTGGCAGTTCCACGGACCCATCCATGGTCCGTGGAACACACTGCTGGCCATGGAACTGGCCGTGAAACTCACTGCCATACCAAGTTCGATCCCGTCGTCTCGTTTGATCTCCAATCCTTATGGAAAATTCTTAGCACTTGTTTATCACTTCATTAACAATCCAAGGGGCGTTATAACTCTCCCCCAACACATCATTAAGTTTTCATCAACTTGCTACTCATAAATCCTTTCCGATACCTATCGTATACATGGCCTTCTCTTGGCAACTTTCTCTTCTAACATCGAATGTCTTTCAAATCTTATTTAGAATCATCAAATGCTATTTCTTACTTATTGAAATATCGTATACTTCATATTCCTCATTAGCCTACTCACTGTGCATCAATGGAAAATTTTTCGAGGTGTAACATTCTTCCCCCCTTAGGAACATTCGTCCTCGAATGTTAAGCACTCGGGGATTCTACAAAAATTTCGCCAGAGTTTCCCCTATAATATGGCACTACCGCCCTGTCACAACAACCCATAATATCAATGCCTCATAGGGCCACAACATAATAGCAATATAATTTGGCCACACACGACCCAATACATAAAAGGAAAAGCATACGTACCTTATGATCTTGACGTTTCATCTTGGCCCTCTTCCGGGGGCTGGAATAAGTGTGGATATTTGGATTTCATGCTTTCTTCCGCTTCCCATGTCATCTCTTCTCGATTATTATTTCTCCACAAAACTTTAACTGAGGCCACTTCTTTGTTTCTAAGCCTCCGTACTTGCCTATCTAGTATGGCAATGGGTTTTTCATCATAAGCTAACTTTTCTGCTACTTGAACATCATTTAATGGGACAATCCTAGTGGGATCTCCAACACATTTGCAAAACATCGAGACATAGAAAACTGGATGAACTGACTCCAAATCAGGAGGTAAATATAATTCATAAGCCACCTTGCCTACTTTGCGCACAATTTCATAGGGCCCAATATACCGGGGACTAAGTTTCCCCTTTTTGCCAAATCTCACAACGCCTTTCATTGGCAACACTTTCAAGAATACCCAATCTTTAACATGGAACTCTAGGTCCCTTCGACGATTATCCGCATAGGACTTTTGACGACTTTGGGCTGCTAACAATCGATCTTGTATGAGCTTGACTTTTTCTATGGCTTGTTGGACCAAATCTGGCCCTATCAATTTAGCCTTTCCTGTTTCAAACCACCCTATTGGGGATCTACACTTTCGCCCATATAAGGCTTCGTACGGTGCCATTTGGATGCTAGAATGATAGCTATTATTGTAAGCAAACTCAATAAGTGGCAAATGATCATCCCAATTTCCTCCAAAATCTATCATACATGCTCGTAACATATCCTCAAGAGTCTGAATGGTACGTTCAGCTTGTCCATCAGTCTGTGGATGAAATGCTGTGTTAAGGCACACTTGAGTCCCTTTGCCCTCTTGGAAGGACTTCCAAAAATTAGCCGTAAACTGAGTACCTCTATCGGAGATAATAGATACCGGAACACCATGAAGTCGCACTATCTCTTTAACATAGAGCTTTGCATAATCTTCATACATACGTCGTTCGATCGGCAAGAAATGGGCTGACTTGGTGAGTCTATCCACAATCACCCATATGGAATCATACTTACGTCGAGAACGGGGTAAACCTATAATAAAGTCCATGTTAATCACTTCCCATTTTCAAGTTGGAATTTCTATAGCTTGCATCAATCCGCCCGGCTTTTGGTGCTCGATTTTCACTTGTTGACAGTTGGGACATTGAGCTACAAATTCTGCTATATCTTTCTTCATCCCATTCCACCAATACATGGATTTAAGATCATTATATATTTTTGTTGCTCCGGGGTGGATATAATAACGGGAACAATGAGCTTCTCTCAATATTTGGTGGCGCAAACCTGCCACATTAGGAACGCATAACCTGCCTCGACATCGGAGAACTCCGTCTCCTGTAATCTCAAACGATGATTCCTCTTTCTGAGGAAGTGTATCTCTGAACTGCACTAGCACGGGATCTTCGTATTGTCACTCTTTCACTTCCACTACTAGCGGCGAAACTGCTGAATTCTGAATGGTAGTTCCCCTGCTACCTGAGTCCACTACTCGAACTCCTAGGCTAGCTAGCTGCTGGAGCTCACGAGTCATTTCTCGTTTCTCTGATTATACACCACATAAAATTTCCATAGATCTGCGGCTAAGGGCGTCAGCCACAACATTTGCCTTTCCGGGGTGATATAGAATATCAACATCATAATCTTTTAACTGTCACGACCCAGCCCCGTAGGCCGTGACTAGTGCCCGACCTGGGCACCCGTACGTACCAAAAGCCCAAAGGTAGTAGCTCAAGTATCTAGAAAAATTTGGGCAGAGTTTCCTCTGTTTTTCTTACAACCAAAATTTAACCTGCACGCAGAAAATACCAACAAAGGCCACACGGGGCCAACATATTTATATACACACGTATAGGCGAGCGCGGGGGGCCGCGGTGGACAACCGCCCAAACACATAATACATACACGGACGTACGGATAGGACCATAACCCACTCTTTATGTCTACGGGCCTCTAATATACGAACGAGAATCGAAGACGGGACGGGCCCCGCCGTGCCCAAATAAGTACGTATACGAATTAATGTATGACGACGAAGTATATACCAAAAGTACAAGCTCGGATCAAGGGGAGCGACTCCAAACAACGGCGCAGATATCCTACGGCGGCGGCGTATCACGCGGTGCGTCCGTACCGCGGGCATGTAGCGCGACCGAAGAACAGTGGGGGTCGGTGCGGAAGTGTACCGAGTATGTAAAGCGGAAAGGCAACAAATATAATCATAATCAAAGACGAGGATACGGAAGCATAACGTACGGAGCTATGGTTAGAATCAAGTACAAAAGGTAATACCTTGTCCGAGACCTCGAAAAAACATAGTGCCAAAAGATAAGTAATGCATATCAGATCATGTAATATCATATGAACATATGTCGTGTCCCGGCCTCTCATAAGGGACTCGGTAGGTGAAATCATGCATAACAAAATCATACTTTATATATATAGACAACGTGTCCCGGCCCTTTTTTTGGGACTCGGTAATATGGAATCATGCATGTCGAATCATATATCGTGCATACATAACGTGTCCCGCCCCTCTTGCGGGTCTCGGTGAATAATAATCATGAGCCATCCTGGCCACCATCCCCGTATCATCACATCATAATCATGAACAGATAACGTGTCCCGGCCCGCAAGTACGAGGGACTCGGTGAATAGTACAAAAAAGTGCGCACGAGAACACGTCCTGGCCCGGGCTCAGTGGAAAGACATATCATAGCTTGCACGAACAGATCAATGCAGAAACATATGCGTACAAGTCCAGACTTAATAGACAAATCAACAATAAGTCATAATTCGTACCTCTCGGATGTCGTGACGGATTATGTCAAAACAGAATTTTGAGACTGTTCATACGAAGCAAATATATCACAAGGCTTATGTCACGACCCAGCCCCGTAGGTCGTGACTAGTGCCCGACCTGGGCACCCGTACGCATCAAAAGCCCAAAAGTAGTAACTCAAACACTTAGAAAAAAATTTGGGCAGAGTTTCCTCTGTTTTTCTTACTAACCAAAAATTAACCTGCATTCAGAAAATACCAGCAAAGGCCACACAGGGCCAACATATTTATATACACACATGTAAAGGCGAGCGGCAAGGGCTACCGCGGTGGATAACCGCCCAAACACATAATACATACACAAACTCTACGACAGACCATAACCCACTCTTTATGTCTACGGTGCCTCTAACATACGGATCGAGAATCGAGAGAAGACGGGACGCCCCGCCGTACCCAATAAGCATATGTACAAAGCAAACGAACAACGAAATATATACCAAAAATATCGGCTCCGGTCAAATGGAGCACTCTCCAATACAGCGAACCGGTATCCTAAGCCGGTGGCGTATCTCGCGGTGCGTACGCACATCGTGGGCATGTAACACGGCCCGAAGAACGGGGGTCGGTACGGAAATGTACCGAGTATGTAAAGCGGAATAGTAAGAAGCATAATCATAATCGGGGACACGAGTACGAAATATAACAGTGCGAGCTATAGCCAGAATCCGAAATACAAAGGCGATACCTCATCCGAGACCTCAGGAGACATAATGCCAAAAATAAGTAATGCATAACAAATCATGTAATGTCATATGAGCATGTGTCGTGTCCCGGCCCTTTGATAAGGGACTCGGTAGATGAAATCATACATAACATCATCTTATGCCAAGTATGCACATAACGTGTCCCGGCCCTTTATTAAGGGACTCGGTAATATAGGATCATGCATGTCAGACTCATATATATATATCATGTATACATAACGTGTCCCGGCCCTGTACTGTGGGTCTCAGTGGATAATAATCATGTGCCATCCTGGCCGCCATCCCCGTATCATCACATCACAATCGTACAAATAACGTGTCCCGGCCCGCAAATACGAGGGACTCGGTGAATAGTGCACGAAACCGCACGAGAACATATCCCGGCCCGGCTCGGTGAATAGACATATCATAACTTGCACGAACGAGTAATGCGTAAACATATGCATATAAGTCCGGACTCAATAAACAAATCACATAAACAAATATAATACGTACCTTTCGAATGCCATGACGGATTATGTCAAATCAGAGTTTTTGAGGCTATTCGGACGTAGCAAATATATCATGGGGCTTACAAGAGATTCAGAATGGTCGTTCTTAAGCAAACGGAACAAAACAGATGACATATCGCTTCAAGAAAATCGGACGATAATCGTATATGTATATGTATGCTCTTTTGGGGACGGCACGATTACTTACTTCAAATCATGTTTCTAGAATCATAACACATGTCAAAGCATATTATGGATTCATCATATTCATCGTTCGACACGGTACCATAATCAAAAGATTTCTTTAACATTATACAGAAATAAGTCAATTAAAATCATAGTAAGAGGTCTCGGATTTGGGGGCCCACCTCGGATCAAGTCGAGGCGGCGGACATAAATTATGGATCATAGACTTTATGAAACCATTTATGAGCGTTTGGAACAGTCCGGGTCCATTAGGGAAGGTTTCATGCATACAAACCATTTCGACGATAATTTGTGAAGGAACAGGTTCAATTGTACTTGAACAATTTGACGCTCTTTTCAATCTTATATTATGAGACGCAGAGCACAATCAAGGCCCGCTTTCAAGCCTAGTATGCTCAGAACATGCCAAGAAAGAATAGGGAAGGCCCCACATACCTTCGTTATGCCTTACGCTCGTCAAATCTTGATTCCCGTTTCGCCGAAAATCTGCAAATGGTCCTCTTTACCAGTTACTATTCATGCAAGTTTAACATTACAACTTCGGTTAAGTATTTGGCTACCGAAATTTCGGCAGCACCTCCCCTATAAATATGATACCCCCGAGATTCAACTCGGCTCAAAACAACCAACAACAACACCAACAGCCACAATTTAATACAATATAGTCTATTTAGTCATTTTTCCAACGTAATACTATAACCCTCATTCCAACTTCGCGTTTCCAATTCAAATCCAATATTTTCACATTCATTACTCAACAAGTTCATTACAATACCATTCGGAGACATACCATAACATTTCTACAACATATATACAAGATATACAAATTATGCCAATTTTTCACCAAAACCATAACTTACTCAATTCTTCCAATCTTTAACATACAAATTTATAATACATTTCCATCTTCCAAATTCATCAACAATAACCATAATTCACATTTAAACCTTACTTCCATATTTATACAAAAAAATCATATAAAATTCACATACTTCCCCATAACAACATACAATCAATTTTGATGCCGACTCAATTCATTAAGCCTTTATTTACGTCACAAAGGTCACAACGACCTAACTAGACAACTAAACGAACTTCACTTTACCTCCCCCTTCATCCACACTACACGACCACACACCCACTTCACACACATACACCCACGGTCACAATCCAACATTCACAACTCAAGCAAAGTCATTAAACTTCCACTTCCAATATAAAATACACAACAACTACAACTAGAATATAACATAAAAATCGATTAGTCTTGCCTATACAACACATGCATGCACACGGCCAACTCATGCAATCTCCATATTTTTATAAACTCTACCCAATTCTCATCCAATTCTATTCATTGTAACATATATATATAGTCCATAACACAAAACATGAATTCCATACCTCTCTTCAAAATTCAACTTTGCCGCAAACGTCGCTTCCTCGCCAAACTAATTACATCATCTTGAAGAGCACCTTGAACTTGTTAGGAATTCAAGAAGAACAAGAATTTTGGATGGAGCAACAAGCTTGGAAAATTTTTCTTTCTTTCTCTTCTTTCTCTCCTATGGCCGACGGCCCTTCTTGTTTTTCTTTCCTTTGCTTTGTTTTGATTTTCTTGAAATTTCTAGAAATATACATGTATATATCCCCCTTGACTAATATGCCACATGAGTGGCACATGACAAATTAATGGATTTGGGCTAGGCCATGTTGGCCGGCCACATGCATCCCTTGGGCCTCAATTTTTTTCTTCCTTCCTTGAGCCCAATTCGCTATAATTCTCGTTTTATAATTTCCGAAACAACTTCCCAAAATTCCAAATTTGCCCTTAGGCCTTCTCCGACATCTTTGCGCCAATATTTTTCCATAAACAACATAAATATGTCAATTAAGATCAAAATATTAACTTATGACGTACAAGTCACAATTGTTTCAAATTTTCCGAATAGGCGAAAATGCCGGATGTAACAGCTTACGGAATATTCGTAAATGATCGTTCCTTAACAAATAGAACAATTTAAATGACATATCGCTGCAAGGAAATCGGATGACAATCATAGATTCGTCGTATTTATCATTTGACAATGGCACAATGATCACCAGATTCCTTTAAGCATTTTGTGTGTAGACATAATCAATTAAAACCATAGTAAGAGGTCTCGGATTCCGTGGGCCCACCTCGGGTGAATCGAGGTGGTGAACTCAAATCATGGATCATAAGACTTATGGAGTCATTCATGAGAGTTTTGAAACAATCCGAATCTATTTGGGAAAGTTACATACATATAAGTCGCTTAAACTACAATTTGTATGAAACTAGTTCAATTGCGCTGAAAGAAATGGGGCCAATTTCAATCTCAGATTTCGGAGACGGAGTCATATCTAAGGCCCGCGTCCGAGCCTAACACGTTTAGAACATGCCGAGAATAGAAGGGAAGACCTTACATACCTTCAATATGCCTTACGCTCGTCCAATCTTAATTCCCGTTTCGCCAAAAATCTGCAAATGGTCATCCTTACCAATTACTATTCATGCAAGCTAATATTTCAACTTTGGTTAAATATTTAGCTACCGAAATTTCGGCAGCACTTCCCCTATAAATATGACACCCCCGAGATTCAACTCGGCTCAAACAACCAACAACAACCCAACAACAATATCAATAATCACAATACAACACAATATAACCTATTTAGTCATTTTTCCAACATAAGGTTATAACCCTCATTCCAACCTCGCGTTTCCAACTCAAATCCAATATTTTCACATTCATTATTTATCAAAATCATTACAATACCATTCGGAAACATATCATAACATTTCTTCAATATATACACAGATATACAAATTATGCCAATTTTTCCACCAAAGTCATAACTTATTCAATTCTTCCAATCTCTAACATTTAAGTTCATAACACACTTCCATCTTCCAAATTCATCAACATTACTCACAATTTGCACCTTAAGCACTTCATTTTCATAATTTCATAAAATCATGCTAAGACAACATAAGTTCCTACATTCCATTTCAAGGCGAACTTACATCATCTAACCTTCATTTACATTACAAGGATCACAACAACATAACTAACATATTAAACAACATTAAACCATCTCCATTTCACCACCTTACACCCCACGGCCAACCTCCATAATTTCAACCTCAACTAAATTCTTTCAACTTCCATTGCCAATGTAATTTCCACCATAACCATAGCTAGAATACAACATAAAATTCAACTCATATTAATTATACAACATCACACACACACGGCTACTTCATGCATGCACACTTAACATACAACTTCCTTATTTTCATAGTTTCCACTCATTTCTACATACTACAACATCAACCAATCATCATAACATAATAAAAAGAGAGTAATCCTTACCTTTTCCTCAAGTCTTCCACTTGCCACCAAAGATGGTTTCTTGTCAAACTAATTATACCCACTTGAAGATCACTTGAGCTTAGTATGAATATATAAATATTACAATTTTTGGACTAGAATTGAAGGCTAGAAGAATTTTTCTTTTCTTTTTCTCCTCTTTCTCCACCTAGAGCCGACGGCTCCCTTGTTCTTTCTCTCCTTTGTTTTTGTTTTGATTTCTTGAATTTTCTAGAGACTTATCTCTCTTATATAATTAAATACCACATGCTAGTCACATGACAAATTTCCATGGGTTTTGGGCCAACATATGGCCGGTTGGGCCTTTTCTCTCCTTCTTTTTTTTTTTTAAATTCCAAGCCCAATTATTCCATGTCCACTTCTTGTAATTCATGCACTATTTTTCAAAATTCCAATTTTGTCCTTAGGCCTTCTCCATTGTTTCCACATTCAAACTTCCATAACCGGCATGCTCATACTAAGAAAATCCAAACTTGGCCTTATTCTTTACAAGTCAAGGTTAATTCCACGTTTTCCGAATACGCAAAAATGCCGGATGTAACATTAACAATTCTATCCATCGTCGCTGCCGCAAATTTAACTCTTTTTGCTTGAATATATACTGAAGGCTCTTGTGATCTGTATAAATGTCTACATGAACACCATATAAATAATGTCTCCATATCTTTAATGCATGAATCAACTCGGCTAATTCAAGATCATGGGTTAGATAATTCCTTTCATGTTTTCTTAATTGCCTTGAAGCATATGCAATCACCTTGCCATGTTGCATCAACACACAGCCTAGCCCGACGTCTGAAGCATCGCAATACACAACATAGCCTTCCAATCCCTCTGGAAGTGTCAGAACTGGGGCAGAAGTCAATCTGTCCTTTAGCTCTTGGAAACTACATTCACAAGCATCCGTCCATTGAAACTTAGCTGATTTCTGGGTCAACTTTGTAAGTGGTGCAGAAATAGAAGAAAAACCTTCAACAAATCTTCTGTAATAACCTACTAAGCCCAGAAAGCTACGTACCTCCGTAGGAGTTGTAGGCCTTGGCCAAGTCTTTACGGCCTCATTCTTTTGGCTATCTACCCGAATTCCATCGGCTGAAACAATGTGCCCAAGAAATGTTACCGAGTTCAACCAGAACTCACACTTAGAGAATTTTGCAAATAACTCTCGAGTCTGAAGGACTCTGAGGACAGTACGCAAATGATCCGCATGTTTTGCCTCGGATCTAGAATATACCAAGATATCGTCAATGAACACAATCATGAACAAATCTAGAAAGGGCCTGAACACATCATTCATTAAATCCATAAACACTGCCGGTGCATTAGTTAGCCCAAATGACATTACCCGAAACTCAAAATGGCCATATCTTGTTCTGAAAGCGGTTTTAGGGATATCTTTCTCCCTAACCCTCCCTTGATGATACCCGGATCTTAAATCTATCTTGAAAAACCATCTGGCACCTTGTAATTGATCAAACAAGTCGTCAATCCTTGGGAGAGGATTCTTATTCTTAATTGTCACCTTGTTCAATTGTCGATAATCAATACACATTCTCAAAGAGCCATCTTTCTTTCGGACAAACAATACGGGTGCTCCCTACGGGGATGAACTAGGCCTAATAAAGCCTTTCTCGAGCAAGTCTTTCAATTGCTCCTTCAACTCCTTCAATTCTGTGGGAGCCATTCTATAAGGAGGAATAGATATAGGTTTAGTGTCTGGCAACACATCAATGGCAAAATCAATCTCCCGTTCAGGAGGAAGGCCTGGAAGCTCTTCCGGGAACACATCCGGAAATTCATTCACTACGGGAACTGACTGAAGAGTCAGCGGTTCAGCTTCTACATCTTGAACTCGTACTAGATGATAAATGCAACCTTTTGTAATCATTTTCCTTGCCTTTAGATATGGAATAAACCTACCCTTTGGTGACGCCGTGTTTCCTTTTCATTCTAAAACAGGTTCTCTCGGAAATTGGAAGCGAACCATTTTCATTCTACAATCGACATTGGCGTAGCAAGAAGCCAACCAATCCATGCCCATAATAACATCAAAATCCACCATTTTTAGCTCATTCAAGTCAACCATGGTACGGCGACCACAAATCACAATTACACAATTTCTATATACTCGGCTAGCTATTACCGATTCACCAACGGGTGTAGAAACCTCAAAAGGCTTAATCGACTCCGGTTCGATTCTAAACTGACGCGCAATATATGGGGTAACATATGAAAATGTGGATCCGGGATCTATCAAAGCATATACATCATGAGAAAGTACCGATAATATACTTGTGACCACATCAGGAGAAGACTTGATATCTTGGCGTCCAGCCAAAGCATAAATACGGTGCTGAGGACCGCTGGAATTGGGGACTCTCCCCCTGCCTCTACCATGGCCAACTGGCGCGTGTGAACCTGGCCCCATAGGGCGTATAGATGCTGAAGATCCAGCTGCTGACCCTGAGGGCTGGGTCCTACCTGCGCACTAATGGAGTGGCAATCACGCATAATATGGCACAGTCGACCGCATGAATAGCAAGCGTCGGAGCCCAATCTGCATGGACCCCAGTGTAACTTCCCACACCGGGAGCATCGTGGTGCGGGTGGCCTCGCCTGACCCGAATCACCTCTGAACTGAGATCCCAAAAAGTTCTAACTCGATCCGGGATGAGTAGATCTATCAAATATCTGGCCTGAATACCGTGGAGGCGCACTAGTCATAGAATAGCCCGAATGTCTAGAAGACTGCGGTCTGTGCCCACCTCTAAACTCACTCATTGGACCCGAAGATCTATCCCTCTTGCTATGCCCTCTATCGTGCTCACTTCTTTGTTGTTGCAAGCTTTCTTCTAAATTTTGAGCATGGGCTTGGATGCGTGCAATATCCATATTGTCCTGAAGGGACGTGGTCAAACATCTATCCATCAAATGTGGCCCTAGGCCTTTCACAAACCGGTGCACTCGGTCACCCATATCCGCTACCATGGCCGAAGCATACCTAGCCAAGGAATTGAAGCAGAGACTATACTCTAGAGCACTCATGCTCCCTTGCCTCAAATTTAGGAACTTATCGGCTCTAGCTCGCCGAACTTCTGGGGGCAAATAATGTCAAAGAAATGCCTCTACAAACTCTTGCCATACCGGTGGAGGTGCATTGGCTCCCCGTGAAGCCATCCAAACCGTGTACCAACATACCGCAACATCCCTCAATCTATAGGACGCTAGCTCCACCGACTCGATGTCCGAAGCATGTATCAACCGAAGCGTCCTTAACATACCATCAATGACATTCTGAGGGTCCTCATCCGGCTTTGATCCAAAGAATTTCGGAGGGTTCAAACTAATGAAATCATGGCCTCTTGCACTAACAGCCCTATCACCTTGCCCTGAACTTGACCTTTGAGCCTGGGCCACAACCAATTGAGTCAGCAAATTAATAGCCTCTTTTACATCTTGGCCTAAAGCATCCGATGGAGGAGCCGGAGGTGCTGGAGCTGGGGCTGAGGCTCCCTCACGCTCCTCTAATATAGGCACTGATCGGGAAGACTATGATTGAGCCACACTTTGGGACTCACTTTCTTTTACTACCGGTGGCGGTGCTCTTTCAGCCCGCTTTTCTGCCACCGTCTTGCCCTTTTGGGCTGCTGAAGCCTTTCTCTTTACTTATTTCGAAATACACAACACATGATTAAGTAACAAGAAGGCCTTACATCATAGCTCTATCGCACGATTTCTTATGAAGAAAGAAGGTCATTCATTCCTAAAATGTCCGCGACTTCTTGTTTATAAGTGTGTGCGCAACACACCCATAACCAAGACTCTACTAGACACGGCTCGTAGCCACACCCTAGGACCGAACCCTTAATCTGATACCACTTTTGTCGCGACCCAATCTGAGGGCCGCGACGAGCACCCGATGCAAGCCCACTCGGGCACCCCTTAACATACTTATACATCACATTCTAGGTGAGCCACATAATTATATCATGCTTTTCATTCATCATTCTAATCTCATTGAGCGACAACATATCTATATCATTGATAACATCTATGCTCATATAAATGTGCAAGCGCCGATAAGGCGATCATACAACATCCCAAATTATAGGCCGACAAGGCCGAACATATCTGACCATATACACAATGTCTACGAGCCTCTAGGAAGGGTACATCATATCATAACATATGGGCGGGAGAGGACCCCGCCGTGCCCATGAATATATATACAAAAGAACCTATACCAAAAGCTGCGGCTCCGAATGAAATGGAGCTCTTTTATGTAGTCCGAGATAATACGGCTATGGATCAAGTTCTCCCCCAGCCACTCGGGCATGACGCGGCGTCCACAAACAAAAGGACGTCGGTACGAAGAATGTGCATATGTAAAGCATGATCAATATCAAAATTGAAGCATAATGGATAACATATGAAATACATAAGATGGGAGATAATGGCATCATCATCATAGCACTTACCTGCTTTCCATATGGACGTTCCATTTCTATTTCGTACTCGCGTACATAAATTCGTATCCTTGCTCATTTACCTTTCGTACTCATGCTCATATCATGTACATTGCATATACATAGCCCTTACTTTGCACTTACATGGTCTTAACATATTCGTACTCTAATTGATGTCATATACATAGCATAATCGTATTCATATAGAGGTCATATACTTAGCTTATTCGTACTCATATAGATGTCATACATATAGCTTTTATATAGCTTACCCGACCACGAAGGTTCGGTGTTTCACGTACCCGGCCCTACCAAGGCTCGGTACCTTTTTACGGGAAAGGTTGTTCATACCTAAGCTGCCGCGCGCGCGCATCGTTATATATGGGTGTACATATTCATTATATTCTACCCGGCCCTATAAGCTCGGGGTTCACGCGCGTCTCTCACGTAGGCGCATACATATATACATATACATATCTATCATATTTTACCCGGCCATATAAGCTCGGGGTTCACAATAGCCTCTCATGGGCACACATACATACTAGATCAAATCTATCTCTTAGCCTTCTTACTATCGTCATTCATTACATTCTATCCTTAGAGTATTACTCGTCGTATAAGGAACTTAGTACAATCATATCATTTGAGCATCATTAGCTTAATAACTTCTCGAGATAGATCACTAAAGAATATCATGAACTCATAAAAAGATGAACATTTGGCCAACGAACCATGCCTTACGAAAGAAGGGTTAGCCTTACATACCTTTCCGTGCAACTATTCTATCACTTGTGCGTGCTTCTTCAAAGCTCACGTTCTACCTTCATTGAAGTGCATACTCATATTAGATAATGGATAGCTTTAGCATTCATGACTAATTCTAGAGAAAATCGGACAACATCTCCTTTATTTATACGACTTCTTTCGTATTACACATCAACTCCAAAACATCAATAACAACATTCGCAATATCATCACAATAGCCTTTAGTCATCTACATTACTCTTACTTCACAATTCACTTCAAGTCATCCATATTCATAGTCATATCTCGACAATACGTTCATTCATATACAAGGTCCTTTTCCACACTCTCAATAGCATTTATAACATGATTATATTCATAAAGCATCAAGAATCATCACTCGTTCCAAACTCTTACTCAAAAGTGCTACTATTCACTCATTCATGACCTATTTCGTATATTCTTTTGTAATCCGAGTGTTTCAACTTCCTAATACTTTAAACAACATGGAAACATCATAAAACTTATCTTAGATGGTGTAGGATTGAACCTTGGTTGCATATACCTCACTTGAGCTAAAACCTAGATTTTCCTTCACTTGATTTCCTTGTTTTTGATGAACTTTGGTGGGTTTTCTTACTTTGATTCACTTGGTTTGATGATAACAACCTTATATTTCCTTTGAATTCTTGTTCATGAAATATATATAAAGCCCTAGAAGTCTTAGAGAGATGTTGGAAATGAATTAATGAAGTTGGGAACACATTTAAAGACTTGAAACATTTCAGCCCGTCGGGTGTTCCACGGACTGTTCCACGATCCGTGGAACCTAGTGTGGTCCGTGAAACTGGTCGTGGTTCACGACCAGTCAGTTGGCTTCTCTGTGGCAGTTCCACGGACCCATTCACGGTCCGTGGAACACACATTCCGGCCGTGGAACGGCCGTGAAACTCGCTGCCACACCAAGTTCGATCCCGTCGTCTTGTTTGATCTCCAATCCTTATGGAACCTTCTTAGCACTTGTTTATCACTTAATTAACAATCCAAGGGGCATTGTAACTCTCCCCCAACACATCATTAAGTTGTCATCAACTTGCTACTCATAAATCCTTTCCGATACCTATCGTATACATGGCCTTCTCTTGGCAACTTTCTCTTCTAACATCGAATGTCTTTCAAATCTTATTTAGAATCATCAAATGCTATTTCTTACTTATTGAAACATCGTATGCTTCATATTCCTCATTAGCCTACTCATGTGCATCAACGAAAAATTTTCTGAGGTGTAACATCCTAGATTTCAAAATTCCCTATGGTGACGAAAACACCTTGGTCGCCGTTACTTATAAATACTTGGTTGTCGGTCCCTTTGATTTGCGTTCGCCGTTATTAGGTAATAATCTATAGCAAATGCACATACACAGGAAATTTCAATAAAGTCTCATATACCTGTAGTCGATCGGTCTCTACTTTGATCTGGTGATCTATAAGGTGAAGTGTGCTCCGTCATCATCATACTCAAAGATCCGCTCATCGGCCTTCATCATCTCGCTCATCTGAGTTCGAGGAATGTAGATAACCGGGCAACTCCTGGTTTACCGACGGCCAGGATAGGGGGCTGGAGTAATCCGTAACACTTACCGAGGTAGCTAGCTAACGTAGTGCTCTGTTATAGGAGCAACTGGTACAGCCTCCGGGATCTTCTCCTCTGGTGTCCCAGATGAATACTCAGGCGGATCTTTGTCATAATTGTCCGTTGAGGGGTCCTCCTCCCTGGATATCAAAAACTCTCGAGGAATCATCGTTGGGTCCTCCGAGGGATCAGTCTCAATGTAATAACTGAGGTTCCTCCTGCTCGGTCGTGGAGCCTGGGGTCCTGAATCTACTCTAGGGGCCTTCTTAGCACCCCCACTATCTGAAGTTGATCTCTTCATCTCTCGCCAGTCTGCACCTACCTACGGGAAAAAGAGGTCGAAGCGATATTTCCTAGACTCGGCCCTATCGCACGATCTAAGACAATAAGGATAACATCCTAAATGTCTCGTAGCACTCCTGTTTATAGATGTGGTGCACAACACAGCGATAAACAAGACTTTACTAGACACGGTCTGTAGACACTCCGAGGATGAACTGCTCTGATACCACTTTTGTCACGATCCAACCCCATGAGCCATGACTAGTGCCCGAGCTGGACACTCGTATACGGACCTGTTAGATATAGTCAGATTGAAACTAAAGACAGTATGGAAACTTGTGAAAGCAACTAAAGATTCATAGCGCCATATATCATCATAAACCTGTCTCCGGAGAAGTCACAGCTAACCAACACATAACATAATATGCAAGCCGACAAGGCTGCCACTATATACGGGAATATCCAAAACAAACCATATCGACACAGCTGACCAAAACCTATATACAACCGATACATGTCTACAGACCTCTAAGAGTATCAAGGTAAAATAGGACGGGACAGGGCCCCGCCGTACCCCTGGATATACATAAGTCTACATTAAAAGATTTGTACCAAAATAATCTAGGCTCCGGAACAATGGAGCTCTCTAAACAGCTGAGCCGAAGTCGTAAGCTGGAGGATCACCAAACTGAGTGTCTGTACCTGCGGGCATGAAATACAGCCCCCCGAAGAAAGGGGGTCAGTACGAGATATGTACTGAGTATATAAATCATGAAATACAATAAAGAAGATCATGACTGAATAAAAGATTACAGGAGGCAAGTATGATAACCAAAGATACCAATGCAGTTATGCCTTACGAAATGAGAATCATGCATATCTATATCATATACCATACCCGGCCCATTATGGGACTCGATGAATAAAGTCGTATACATGTATACCATACCCGGCCCATCATGGGACTCGGTGCCATAATCATATCATATATATATATATATATATACCGTATCCGGCCCTCTAGTAAGGGACTCGGTGAACAATGCAGTGAAACTGTGCACGAAAACATACCCGGCCCGGGACTTAGTGAAAGGTATATTAACGGCATGCACGAGCAGAATAGTGAGCAACTATATGCAAACTAAATCATTATATGAGACTCAATAGAATAAGTAGAATGAACTAACACTTGAGTATCAAAGACAACAGTCATGTCAAGTACCCCTCGAATGTCACTATGGATTATATCAAATAGAACTTCAGGAATCATAAACACGAATCAGGACATAATGAATTAGCTTAAAATCAAGAACATTAGCCATCCTAGTGTCTCTAAGAATAGGAGCTTCTTTGGAGTTTATACATTCGGAAAATTTTGAAATAATTGTGACTTGTATGTTATAAGTCAATTTCTTGATTCTAGTTAATATGTTTATGTTGTTCTATGGGAAATTTAATGTGGAAGCGTTGAAGAATGCCGAGGGCAAATTTGGAATTTTGGAAATTGGTTGCGGAAATTATAAAACGAGAATAATAACGAATTGGGCCAAGAAAATTTGAACAAAAATTGGAGCCCAATCATAGGGGGTGGCCGGCCAAATGGCCTTGGCCCAAGCCCCATTTTAATGGTCATATGCATTGCATGTGACCATTTAATCAAATATATATTCTTGCCAAGTCTTGGAAGGTTCAAGAAAAATCACAAAACAAAAAAAAAAAAACTTGAGAGCTAAGGGGCATTCATTCGAGCCGAATGTCCAAAGGAAAAAAAAAAAAAATTCCAAGCTTGTTGCTTCATCCAAATTTCTTGTTCTTCTTGAATTCTTAACAAGTTCGATACGCTCTTCGACGTGATACAAGTAGCTAAGCAAAAGAACTACGTTTGCGGAAGATTGGAATTTGAAGAAAAAAAGAGGTATGAATTTCATGCTTTATGTTATGGAATAAGTATATATGATATGATGGTTAGAATTAAGTGAGAATTATGAAAGTATGGTGTGTGTGAGCATGGCGTGTGTGTGTGTGAAGGCCATGCTTGGCCGTGTGCACACATGTGTGTGTAGGCAAGATTAATTAAATTTTATGTTGTATTCTAGCTATGATTATGATGGAAATTACATTGGCAATGGAAGTTGGAAGAATTTGGTTGAGGTTGGAATTATGGAGTTTAGCCGTGGGGTGTAGGGTGATGAAATGGAAATGGTTTAATGTTGTTTAATATGTTAGTTATGTTGTTGTGATTCTTGTAATGTAAATGAAGGTTAAATGATGTAAGTTCGCCTTGAAATGGAATGTAGGAACCTATGTTGTTTTAGCATGATTTTATGAAATTATGAAAATGAAGTGGTTAAGGTGCAAATTGTGAGTAATGTTGATGAATTTGGAAGATGGAAGTGTGTTATGAACTTAAATGTTAAAGATTGGAAGAATTGAATAAGTTATGACTTTGGTGAAAAAAATTGGCATAATTTGTATATCTTGTGTATATATTGTAGAAATGTTATGATATGTTTCCGAATGGTATTGTAATGACTTTGATGAATAATGAGTGTGAAAATATTGGATTTGAGTTGGAAACGCGAGGTTGGAATGAGGGTTATGACCTTATGTTGGAAAAATGACCAAATAGGTTATATTGTGTTGTATTGTGATTATTGATATTGTTGTTGGGTTGTTGTTGGTTGTTTGAGCCGAGTTGAATCTCGGGGATGTCATCTTTATAGGGGAAATGCTGCCGAAATTTCGGTAGCTAAATATTTAACCAAAGTTGAAATATTAGCTTGCATGAATAGTAACTGGTAAAGATGACCATTTGCAGATTTTCGGCGAAACGGGAATCAAGATTTGACGAGCGCAAGGCATAACGAAGGTATGTGGGGCCTTCCCTATTCTTTCTTGGCATGTTCTGAGTATACTAGGCCTGAAAGCGGGCCTTGATTGTGCTCCTGCGTCTCATAATATAAGATTGAAAATAGCGTCAAATTGTTCAGTACAATTGAACCTGTTCCTTCACAAATTATTGTCGAAATGGTTCGTATGCATGAAACCTTCCCTAATGGACCCGGACTGTTCCAAACGCTCATAACTGATTTCATAAAGTCTATGATCCATAATTTATGTCCGCCGCCTCGACCTGACCCGAGGTGGGCCCACAGAATCCGAGACCTCTTACTATGATTTTAATTGACTTATTTCTGTATAATGTTAAAGAAATCTTTTGATTATGGTACCGTGTCGAACGATGAATATGATGAGTCCACGATATGCTTTGACATGTGTTATGATTCTAGAAACATGATTTGAAGTAATTAATCTTGCCGTCCCCAAAAGAGCATACATATACATATACGATTATTGTCCGATTTTCTTGAAGCGATATGTCATCTGTTTTGTTCTGTTTGCTTAAGAACAACCATTCTGAATCTCTTGTAAGCCCCATGATATATTTGCTACGTCCGAATAGTCTCAAAAACTCTGATTTGACATAATCCGTCATGGCATTCGAAAGGTACGCATTATGACTATTTATGTGATTCGTTTATTGAGTCTGGACTTATATGCATATGTTTCTGCATTACTCTGTTCGTGCAAGTTATGATATGTCTATTCACCGAGCCCGGGCCGGATATGTTCTCGTGCGGTTTACGTGCACTATTCACCGAGTCCCTCGTACTTGCGGGCGGGACACGTTATTTGTACGATTGTGATGTGATGATACGGGGATGGCGGCCGGATGGCACATGATTATTATCCACCGAGACCCGCGGTACGGGCGGGACACGTTATGTATACATAATATATATGTATGAGTCTGACATGCATGATCCTATATTACCGAGTCCCTTAATAAAGGGCCGGGACACGTTATGTGCGTATTTGGCATAAGATGATGTTATATATGATTTCATCTACCGAGTCCCTTATCAGAGGGCCGGGGTACGACACATGTTCATGTGACATTATGTGATTTGTTATGCATTGCTTATCTTTTGGCATTATGTCTCCTGAGGTCTCGGACAAGGTATAGTCTTTTGTATTTCAGATTCCAGCTAAAGCTCCGCTTTGTTATATTTTTATATTCATGTCCCCGATTATGATTATGCTTCTTCTTGTTCCGCTTCACATACTCGGTACATTTTCCGTGCCGACCCCCGTTCTTCGGGGGGGCGTGTTACATGCCCACGGTACGGACGCTCTCGAGATACACCACCGGCTTAGGATACGGTTCTGCTTATTGGAGAGTGCTCCATTTGACCGGGCTGATATTTTTGGTATATGTCTTCTCGTTGTTCGTTTGCTTTGTACATATGCTTATTGGGTATGGCGGGGCCCATCCCGTCTTCGATTCTCGATACGTATGTTAGAGGCACATGTAGACATAAAGAGTGGGTTATGGTCCTATCGTACGGCTTGCGTATGTATTATGTGTTTGGGCGGTTATCCGCGGCAGCCTTGCCGGCTCGCCTATACATGTGTATATGAATATGTTGGCCCTGTGCGGCCTTTGCTGGTATTTTCTGAGTGCAGGTTAATTTTTGGTTAGTAAGAAAAACAGAGGAAACTCTGCCCAAATTTTTCTAAAAATTTGAATTACTGTTTTGGCTTCTGGTACGTACGGGTGCCCAGTTAGGGCGCCAGTCGCGGCCCACGGGGTTGGGTCGTGACAAAAGTGGTATCAGAGCAGTCTGTCCTCGGAATGTCTACGGGCCGTGTCTAGTAGAGTCTTGTTTATCGGTGTGTTGTGCACCACATCTATAAACAGGAGGCTACAGGACATTTAGGATGTTATCCTTTCTTTGACTCTTAGATCGTGCGTTAGAGCTATGTTATTAAGGTGTTTTCCCTTCTGACAGAATATTGTGTTTTTCAGAGATGCCCCCAAAGAAGACGACGGCTGCCCAGAAGGGCAAGGCGAAGGCAGATGAGACTAGTCGGGCGCCGAGAGTTACCCGGGCTCGTGCTCAGACTACGCCCGGTATTGTACTTCGGTCGGAGGGTTCCGCTACTCCGCCACCAGATGAGGCTAGAGCGAGGCCCCTCGGCGGCTCCGGCGCCGCTCCTCGGCTCGGGGCGGAGGACGGGACGTTGAGGGAGCGATGCGGCTGCGACGACGATAGTGGCCGGGCAGGCTCGCGGACGCGGGCAGCGAGGTGGTGATGATGATGGCAGGCGTGATAGCCTGAGGGTTCGCGAGTTCCTGACATGTGGTCCCCCGGAGTTTTTCGGGTCTAAGCCCGACGAGGACCCTCATGATTTCATTCGGGGGATGAGGCGTGTGTGGGACCGGTCGGGGCTTCGAGACCGAGTCCGTCGAGTTAGCCTCGCACCGGTTACATGATGTTGCGGCCCATTGGTACGAGTCCTGGGAGCTGTCCCGAGGTGAGGGTGCTCCCCCAGCTACTTGGGACGAGTTTACGGCTGCCTTCCTCCGCCACTTTTTACCACCGGAGCTGCGGCGGGCGAGAGTTGATCGGTTTTTGCAGCTAAAGCAGAGGGGCAGGAGTATTCGCGAGTATAATTTGGAGTTCGACTCTCTGGCCCGCTATGCGCCGACGATCGTAGCTGATATGGAGGATAGGATGCATCGATATGTTATGGGATTGGACCCCTATCTGGTTGATTGTTGTATGGCGATGGCGGCACAGACTGGTATGGACATTGCCCGGCTACAGGCCTACGCGCAGGGCGTGGAAGATCGCCATAAGGAGGATCAGTCCGGTAGGGAGTATGACAGGAGACGGCCCAAGAGGGCCAGATCTGAGGGGTATTCGGGGATCCCAGAGGCGGACGGTCTCAGCGGCAGTCTGGTAGATTTCTTCCTCCGTCGGACCGCGGTACACAGTTCGTTGGTAGACATTTTGATGGCGCAGGTCCGTCTGGAGTAGGCCAGAGTTCTAGGGCCTTGGACTCGCAGCGGAGTACGGGGTTCAGTCAGTCGAGGTTATCTTTGCCCCAGTGCCCTCAGTGTGGCAGGCATCATCCGGGAGAGTGCCGTCTGGCCACCGGCGCCTGTTTTTCGTGCGGCCGACAGGGCCACATTATGAGGGAGTGCCCGTACAGGGGCGGTTCAGGTTCAGCCCAGCCTACTCGGTCAGATGCCGGCTCGTTTTCTCCTTCAGTGACCACGCGCCCCACGGGGCGAGATATGCCGGCACCGGGGAGGCGCGGCAGAGGTCGGAGCGGAGCACCCAGTTCTAGCGGTCCTTCGAACCGCGTATATGCTTTGACCAGCCGGCAGGACCCGGGAGCGTCCCCAGATGCAGATCCAGGTATATTATTAACCCTTTTCTTGAAACGTATGTGCATTAATTGATCTAGATTTCATTATGTTACGTGATTTTCTTTTCTGGGTGCTAGTCCCAAATTACAAAAATCATCTGAGACAGCTATATGTATATATGTACGGACGGAAACAGACATTAAGGATTCAGGAGGGCGATATGATAACTGTATAGTCTAGACCGGGGTGGGACCCGCTACGAAAATTTTTCGAAAAATGTTATTAAGGCCCGACCTGCCCTAAATTGCGTGACGGAGGTCGTGTGGGGCAGATGACGCAGTTATATTAGCGTTAACGTACCAAAATGCGTGAAAGATTTGAAGTTAAGCGTGCTAAGACCAGAGTAATTCTGGGATGGGTGACCCCCCCTGGGAAGTATACCTAACCTTCACAAATGCTTCTATAAAGGCCAATTAGAAATATGGGGGTAACCTAAAGGGAACTAGAATACGTGAAAAGGCTGGAAATGGATATGCGGCAACGACACCCTTACGACCAGACTACGAATAGAGTAAGTAATGAAACGGGACAAGGAAATTTCTGTAAGCCTCTGAAGCATTAATAAAGACAGTCTGACTCCGTTCGCGATTCCGTATGACATATCCCCGTGCCTTGTTTTCGATGAAGTTTTGACTATTATACCCCTATGCTTCTGAGTCTGATCACGTTTCTGTTTAATGTACCTCTGTATGTCCGATTCTGACTACAAATTTGTCTGCTACATTTCTGTACGATTGACTCCGATTATCGTTCTGTCTGATATGTTTCTATACGTCTGACTCTGATCATAAATCTGACTGACATGCCTTTACACGCTTTGAATTTGACTATGAATCTATTCGATATGGTTCAGAATATCTGACTCTGATAATGAATCCATTTGATATGACATCGGAATATGATTCTATACGTTATATTTCTATCCTCCCGATTACGGGAAAAGATTTCGTTTGACATCCGTTTGGTCCTTTGGTTCGGATAATGATTCTCATTGCCATATGTTCCATTCAAGATTATGCAGACCGCTGGAATAATAAGGATTCTATACAGTCCTAATATGGTAATATCGGAGAAGGATGATAGAAGGAATGGGAAAAATGGAACCTCTTGCAAGTACTTTGATCAAGTGCGAGTATGTAATTGATAAAAGAACCTCCCCGACTTACCCTGATCTACTACGAGGTTGATTTAACATTCGAGGACGAATGTTCTAAAGGGGGGGAGGATGTTACATCCGGCATTTTCGCATGTTCGGAAAATTTTGAAATAATTGTGACTTGTATGTTATAAGTCAATTTCTTGATTCTAGTTAATATGTTTATGTTGTTCTATGGGAAATTTAATGTGGAAGCGTTGAAGAATGCCGAGGGCAAATTTGGAATTTTGGAAATTGGTTGCGGAAATTATAAAACGAGAATAATAACGAATTGGGCCAAGAAAATTTGAACAAAAATTGGAGCCCAATCATAGGGGGTGGCCGGCCAAATGGCCTTGGCCCAAGCCCCATTTTAATGGTCATATGCATTGCATGTGACCATTTAATCAAATATATATTCTTGCCAAGTCTTGGAAGGTTCAAGAAAAATCACAAAACAAAAAAAAAAACTTGAGAGCTAAGGGGCTGTTCGAAAGCAGTCCATCCTGGGAAAAAAAAAAAAAAAATTTCCAAGCTTGTTGCTTCATCCAAATTTCTTGTTCTTCTTGAATTCTTAACAAGTTCGATACGCTCTTCGACGTGATACAAGTAGCTAAGCAAAAGAACTACGTTTGCGGAAGATTGGAATTTGAAGAAAAAAAGAGGTATGAATTTCATGCTTTATGTTATGGAATAAGTATATATGATATGATGGTTAGAATTAAGTGAGAATTATGAAAGTATGGTGTGTGTGAGCATGGCGTGTGTGTGTGTGTGAAGGCCATGCTTGGCCGTGTGCACACATGTGTGTGTAGGCAAGATTAATTAAATTTTATGTTGTATTCTAGCTATGATTATGATGGAAATTACATTGGCAATGGAAGTTGGAAGAATTTGGTTGAGGTTGGAATTATGGAGTTTAGCCGTGGGGTGTAGGGTGATGAAATGGAAATGGTTTAATGTTGTTTAATATGTTAGTTATGTTGTTGTGATTCTTGTAATGTAAATGAAGGTTAAATGATGTAAGTTCGCCTTGAAATGGAATGTAGGAACCTATGTTGTTTTAGCATGATTTTATGAAATTATGAAAATGAAGTGCTTAAGGTGCAAATTGTGAGTAATGTTGATGAATTTGGAAGATGGAAGTGTGTTATGAACTTAAATGTTAAAGATTGGAAGAATTGAATAAGTTATGACTTTGGTGAAAAAAATTGGCATAATTTGTATATCTTGTGTATATATTGTAGAAATGTTATGATATGTTTCCGAATGGTATTGTAATGACTTTGATGAATAATGAGTGTGAAAATATTGGATTTGAGTTGGAAACGCGAGGTTGGAATGAGGGTTATGACCTTATGTTGGAAAAATGACCAAATAGGTTATATTGTGTTGTATTGTGATTATTGATATTGTTGTTGGGTTGTTGGTTGTTTGAGCCGAGTTGAATCTCGGGGATGTCATCTTTATAGGGGAAATCTTTGCCGAAATTTCGGTAGCTAAATATTTAACCAAAGTTGAAATATTAGCTTGCATGAATAGTAACTGGTAAAGATGACCATTTGCAGATTTTCGGCGAAACGGGAATCAAGATTTGACGAGCGCAAGGCATAACGAAGGTATGTGGGGCCTTCCCTATTCTTTCTTGGCATGTTCTGAGTATACTAGGCCTGAAAGCGGGCCTTGATTGTGCTCCTGCGTCTCATAATATAAGATTGAAAATAGCGTCAAATTGTTCGGTACAATTGAACTGTTCCTTCACAAATTATTGTCGAAATGGTTTGTATGCATGAAACCTTCCCTAATGGACCCGGACTGTTCCAAACGCTCATAACTGATTTCATAAAGTCTATGATCCATAATTTATGTCCGCCGCCTCGACCTGACCCGAGGTGGGCCCACAATCCGAGACCTCTTACTATGATTTTAATTGACTTATTTCGTATAATGTTAAAGAAATCTTTTGATTATGGTACCGTGTCGAACGATGAATATGATGAGTCCACGATATGCTTTGACATGTGTTATGATTCTAGAAACATGATTTGAAGTAATTAATCTTGCCGTCCCCAAAAGAGCATACATATACATATACGATTATTGTCCGATTTTCTTGAAGCGATATGTCATCTGTTTTGTTCTGTTTGCTTAAGAACAACCATTCTGAATCTCTTGTAAGCCCCATGATATATTTGCTACGTCCGAATAGTCTCAAAAACTCTGATTTGACATAATCCGTCATGGCATTCGAAAGGTACGCATTATGACTATTTATGTGATTCGTTTATTGAGTCTGGACTTATATGCATATGTTTCCGCATTACTCTGTTCGTGCAAGTTATGATATGTCTATTCACCGAGCCCGGGCCGGGATATGTTCTCGTGCGGTTTACGTGCACTATTCACCGAGTCCCTCGTACTTGCGGGCCGGGACACGTTATTTGTACGATTGTGATGTGATGATACGGGGATGGCGGCCAGGATGGCACATGATTATTATCCACCGAGACCCGCAGTACAGGGCCGGGACACGTTATGTATACATAATATATATGTATGAGTCTGACATGCATGATCCTATATTACCGAGTCCCTTAATAAAGGGCCGGGACACGTTATGTGCGTATTTGGCATAAGATGATGTTATATATGATTTCATCTACCGAGTCCCTTATCGGAGGGGCGGGGGTACGACACATGTTCATGTGACATTATGTGATTTGTTATGCATTGCTTATCTTTTGGCATTATGTCTCCCGAGGTCTCGGACAAGGTATAGTCTTACGTATTTCGATTCCGGCTAAAGCTCCTTTGTTATATTGTTATATTCATGTCCCTGATTATGATTATGCTTCTTACTGTTCCGCTTCACATACTCGGTACATTTTCCGTACTGACCCCCTGTTCTTCGGGGGCTGTGTTACATGCCCACAGGTACAGACGCATCTCGAGATACGCCACCAGCTTAGGATACCGGTTCTGCTATTGGAGAGTGCTCCATTTGACCCGGGGCTGATATTTTTGGTATATGTCTTCTGTTGATCGTTTGCTTTGTACATATGCTTATTGGGTATGGCGGGGCCCTGTCCCGTCTTCTGATTCTGATCTGTATGTTAGAGGCCTGTAGACATAAAGAGTGGGTTATGGTCCTATCTGTACAGCTTGCGTATGTATTATGTGTTTGGGCGGTTATCCACCGCGGCAGCCTTGCCGGCTCGCCTATACATGTGTATATGAATATGTTGGCCCTGTGCGGCCTTTGCTGGTATTTTCTGAGTGCAGGTTAATTTTTGGTTAGTAAGAAAAACAGAGGAAACTCGCCCAAATTTTTCTAAAAATTTGAATTACGTTTTGGCTTCGGTATATCGCTCACACCCCTCACATCCAAGCCAACTATATAACAACCAGAATAACATCAACAACAACACGTCCAAGTTACCACATCAAGAACTAGTCAAAACAAGATCCAAGAACACCTCGAAACAGCCCGCACCGCACACACAACACTCCAAATCAGTCCACACGTTGCATATTTAACAATAATTACATAACGACCACGACATACTCAAGTTATTCCTAATGATCTATAGCCATAACACATCATCAAAATAACCTTACAATAGTATGCCCCAAACAGCCCATCAACTACAACAACACAAATACATAATTATAACCACACTTTTAATCCTCCAACTCAACAAGAACAGCCCCTAATTACAATATAACAATAACAACAATGACCCCAAATAGCAACATAATCTCGTGAGAATTTCCCCCAAAAATCTCATCAAAACAGCCCACAACCTCATGAACATCTAATCCAATTCATATCTCAACAATCTCATATAAACACTACAACTTTAAATGTTAAGATTCCTTCACTTTTAAAACATAATCAATAACAACAACAACAATCAAACCCAATTTACTTGAAACAACTCCAATTCAGCCCCATTTACAACACCAACGAAATCATGCATTTTCTTACTTCCAATTCCGCCTAATACGAATTAATCTCTCCAATTACAACATCTTACCTTAAATTAGCAAGAACAGATCCTACAATCACTTGCACCAATTGCACCACTTCTTCTTCCTCAATTTAAATTCTAACTTGTTGCCTCCTTGGAACGTTTAGAATAGTTTTATGGAATTATAATTTTTTTTTCAAAACCTTGAGCTTTGGCCGTGAGCTTCCATGGCTGTTGGTGGTTTTCTCTTCAATTGAAATGGTGAAGATGAAGATGAATTATCTGACTAATTAGCAATCACCTAAGCATATATATGCAGCCTGCCTTGTTGACAGTGGCCAGCCCACTTGACATGTGTCCTATTAGCATGTCATCATCCATGCTCCAATCAAATTCAGCCACATTTTGTGGGGCCCACTTAGTGGTCTAATTAAGTTAATTAATCATTAATCCCCACTTAATAACCTAATCATGGTTAATTAATCCCTAATCTTCACTAATATTTCTACACTAATTATAATTAATGTGCAAACTGTGCACTATTAAAATCGGGATTAAACTTGTCTCATATCTCAAAAATACTCTCCTCCTTGAACTTATGTCGAGTAGATTACAAATAATCCAGCGTACAAAAATACGGGATATAACAAAAATGACCTGGCCAAACACAGGCATAACAAACATCCGAGCCCAAGCGGCACAACCCCGCATGTAGTCTACGGCAGACGGGGACATTGCGATGCGGGTCGTCTCATCTGACTGAATTCACCGCTATACTGGGAATTCAAAACTCTAGAGCCTTAACCTGATCTGAGGTAAGTGGGTCTATTAAACTTGAGTCTAGGAAACTGTAGAGGTACACTTGTTATTGAACGAGTTGGGTACCTCAGAATCGCCTCGAGGTACCTCGAACCCACGCCAAACCTCAAGATCTGGTCCTCCTCCTGTGACCCCTATCACCAGGACCCACACCCTGCCATTGAACTTGAGCGGCTACTAATTGAGTCAGCAAAAGGATGGCCTGTCTCATCTCCTGGCTTAAAGCATCAGGTGGGGGAACTGGGGGTGCTGGAGCTGGAGTGGAGACCCCTTCTTGCTCCCCTAATATAGGCGGAGTGTGAGAAGTATGAGAGGGAGCCTCATTATGGGATTCACCCTCTTCAATATTTACCAGTGACTCCCGTTCAATCCGCCTTTCTACTGCCATCTTGCCCTTCTGGGCGGTTGTTGCTTTGCTCTTCTCAGGCATCGCTGAAAACGTAACACTCAATTAGGAAGAAGGAAATCTATTATAGCCCTATCGCACAATCTATGAAGAAGAAAGACGGTCATGGTTCCTAAATGCCCCGCAGCCTCTTTTGTATAAGTGTGGTGCGCTTCACACCCATAAACAAGACTCTACTGGACACGGCTCGTAGACACACCCTAGGACAGAACTGCTCTGATACCACTTTTGTCACGACCCAACAAGAGGGCCATGATAGGTACCCGGTACTAGCTACCGAGCACCCCTTATCATTCTATCTATCACTCAACCTGTGCAACCATAATTCCCAACATACTTGCGATGAAATAGTCACTAAATATCTTCACAAAACATGCATATGTACATAAGCTCTCGAGGTGTCAAAAGTGATATACAAAAATATATAGTAAGGTGATCATAAGACATCTATTACCCACACATATGTATCTATGAGCCTCTAACTGGAATACTGAACATTAGGATAGGACAGGACCCCGCCGTGCCCCAAAATATGTACCCAAAAAAATGTACCGATACGCGGCAACTCCGGAGTAGTGGAGTGCTTCTGCAAAGCTGCTGACAAGACTCCTAGGGATCTGTACCGTCTCCCCGACTACCTATGGGCATGAACACAGCGTCCGCAGGAAGGGACATAAGTACGAGTAATGTACCGAGTATGTAAAGGATAAACGATAATATAATAAGGGATACAAGTATGAATAATAACAGAATGAAAATATAGAGCATATCGTAAAATAAAAGAGTAACCTGTTCATGTGAGTGCCTCTTAGGGCGGATGCCATGCATGCTTTGCTTTTTTTTTTAAAAACATTTCTTGTTCATATATTTAGAAAATATGCCGAGGAACGTTGGCCCGATCCATTTAACCACATGTGTCCCGCGTCCGAGCATCCCGTGCCTGGGATGATAAGTTACACCAACTGATCAGGTGGTCATGCGTCTATAGCGCCACTCCCTTTTTCCCCATATTCCTCATATACATATACATATACATATATCATATAAGTAGCATGCAGGAGAGCCCAAGGAAAGTTATGTCTCTATCGGAGTGACGTAAGGTCGGTAACCTCTGATTATATTATGGAATAATCATGGTCGCTTTGTCTCAACTTGAAAGAACAATTATTATAAGGTGAGACTATCAATGAAGAATAAAATCAAGAGAAAACATAGAATAAGATCATAAATCTAATAAGGCATCAACTCATATACTTTGGAATCTTTAAAAATAGTCATCATCCATGAATAAAATTGAGAAATCAAGAAATAGCTCAAGATTCTTATATCGTCATTGAAATCGTAAACTTGGAACCTTTAAACACGAAATCATCATCATCATAATCATCGTAGGAAAATATTATCATCTTTGACATCATCATTATGATTGTGAAAACAGGTTCATCGTTGTTATCATAAGAGCTCACGGAGCCATAAATCTCTGATTTAGAAAATACGAACATTTCGGAAAACATTTATGAAATATTAGGAAAGGAATTATGCCTTGGAGTCATAAACATCTAATTTTTGAAAACAAGGAAGGTATGGAAACATTTACGAAGTCATAACATCGGAATCATGACTTTGAAAGAAAGGGACGAGCCTTAACATACCTGCTCGACCTCCTATTAGCTATGTTTATCTGCCCGAGCTCGTAAATCTACATTCGAGAAGATTTACACTAACGTTATACTCTTTATCGCACACTTGTTCCAAGTTTTGAAATCAAACTATTTTATATTCTGCCGAAAATCGGGCAGCATCTCCCCTGTTTATATGCCTAGCTCGAATTCTCAATTCAATAACCAACCAACAACAACAACAATACCAACATCAATAACATCATTTCCAACACCAAAGTATTCCATAAAACAGCCCATACGCTGTTTTCCAACTTCCATAACTAACAAACTTACTATACAATTATTTAACCATTTTATCTTCGCGAATAAACCGGTATTAACGTAATTAGAAGGAGATTCATACCTTTTTCTCGTTGAAATAGCAATATCTCCAACACCCACTTTGAATCCATGCTAGAATCAACCACACAACAATACTAGAATCACGACCACGCGCTATCCGAACCTAAACTAATACTCCGTTGCTTAAAAATCACTCAATTTTATGATAGGCTCGCCCCCCTCATCTATTTTCGGGTCAAGTTTGGATTTTTCTTATATAGTATGTGTATGTTAGTTATGGAAGTTTCAAGTTTGGATTTTTCTTAGTATGTGAATGAGTAACCTTGACTTGCATTCAAGTTTGGATTTTTCGGAATCAATGGAGAAGGCCTAAGGGCAAAATTGGAATTTTGGAAATGTGTTTCGGAAATTACGACACGAGATTTTAATGATTTGGGCTCAAAAAAAAAATAAGAAAATCAAGGCCCAAAGATAGAGGGGTGGCCGGCCATGAAGCATGGCCAAGGCCCAAACCCAAGTTAATTAATTTCCCATGTGCCATGCATGTGAGGAGCTAATTATATAAGAGAGTTGGGATTCAAGAAACTTCAAGAAAAATCAAAAGAAATCAAGAGAAAAAGAAGAAGGGCCATCGGCCAAGAGAGAAAAGAGAGAAAGAAAAAGAAGAAAAATCCTTGGAGCCAAATCCTTGGTTCAAAAATTCAATTCTTGTGGAATTATTACTAAGTGCAAGAGCCTCTACAAGTTGGTATAATTTTCAAGTCAAGAGAGTGTTTGTTTTGGCAAGGAGAAATTATTGGAAAAGGTAAGAATTCCATGTTTTCTTTTATGTTATGGAGGATATATGCATGTTGTAGTGTGTGGGATTGAATGAAAAGCATGAAAATTTTGTGTGTTAGGATAGTATGCAAGTTGGCCGTGGGAAGTAGTATATGAAAGGAAATTGTTGAATTTGTTAAGCATGTTAATTATGTTGTTATGGTCTTATGAAATAAATGGGAAGTGTGAAGAATTTGTATGTTGTGAATTATGGAGTGAAGCCGTGTGTATGTGTGTATATATATATATATATAGCCGTGCATGTGCATGGTTGTGTATTGAAGATGTGTTGAATTTTATGTTGTGTTCTAGTTGTAGTTATGATGAAATTCATATTGGAGATGGAAGTTGAATAAATTGGATTGAAGTCGGAAATGTGTATGTTGGCCGAGAGTTATGGAAAGGTTGGGAATAAAAATGAATTGGCTTGCTTGATATTGTAGTTGTGTCGTTATGATTCTTATAACATTAAGGAAGGTTTAATGGGTTGAGTTAGTATTGATTTGAAAGTATGAAGTTGAAATAAGAATTATGAAAATATGTTGGAAAGTAAGCATATTGTGTTTTGTTGTGTTTGTTGGTGTTGTTGTTGGTTAGTTGTTGGTTATTCGAGCCGAGCTGAGTCTCGGGGATGTCATAATTATAGGGGAAGTGCTTTGCCGAAATTTCGGTAGCCAAGTATAACCCTAAGATTGAAATGTTAGTTTGCATGAATAGTAATTGGTAAGAATGACCATTTGCAGTTTTTGGACGAAACGGGAATTGAGATTGGACGCGCGTAAGGCGAAATCCAGGTATGTAAAGCCTTCCCTCTCCTTCTTTGGCATGTTCTGAGTCTAACAGGCTTGACAGCGAGCCTCGATGACATTTCTGCTTCTCGAAATTCGAGATTGAAATTGGCGCAAAATCTGTCAGTAAGATTGAACCCCTTTTCCTCCAATTTGGCCTATAAGTATATAACTTCCATAAATGGAGTCGAAACACTCTAAACTGATTTTGGACGACTCCTTAAGGTTTATTATCTATAATTTACGCCTTTACTATGGTTGGGTCCGAGGTGGGCCCACGATACCCCGATACTTCCGTATAGTTCAAATCGATCTGTTTTTGTCCGTTTTTCATAGCTAACTCTTGATTATGTTCCGTCCGCTAACTAATAAGCATTATGACCGTCTCTCCGAGTCCGACTATTATCCCGACCTCCGGTTACGATTCTCGGATATTCGTTCCGATATGATCCGCCTATTCTCGATTTGATTTATCTTCCGAGCTATCTCGCATTCATTACGTCCGTATGTCGGTCTGTATGTATATGGTTTCTCATTTGTCTGTTCGTGGATGTCTCAATGCTTCCTTCACTGCGCCCGGGCCAGGTTCTGTGATTCGTGCACCTCATTGCATTGTTCACCGCGTCCCTCGGATTGTGCGGGCCGGGATCTGTCTGTATTTGATATGGTCTGACATGACCTGCTATGATCTGATTATGTGATATTACGGGGATGGCGGCCAGGATGGCATATGATCTGATTCTCGTTCGTCCACCGCGTCCCGTACTACGAGGGCCGGGTTCGTTACCGCGTCCCTTATTAAAGGGCCGGGATCTGTCTGTATGTGAAAGAAATCTGATATGTCTGTCTGTATGTGATTATGACTCTGCATGCATGATTCTGTCTGTTTAGTTCTGTATGTCTGATTTGGATTACGACTCTATCCGTCACACTTCGGACATCCGATTTGGACTCGATTCTCGTCCGACACAATTTCGTGCGTCCGATCAATTCGATTCCGTCCGCCATACATTGAGATCCGGTTCGTCCGGGAATCGCCATACGCTCCGTAAGTTTGATTCGGCTTATGACTCCGTCCGTCCGCTCCGCTCCGTAAGTCCGACTCCGTATGAATCCGGTTCGTCCGCTCTATTTCGTACTTCGTCGTTGCTACGATTTCACATATCTGACTCTGGTTATTTTAATTATATATGTTATGTTTCGCTTTACATACTCGGTACACCTTCGTACTGACCCCCTTGCTTCGCGGGGGCTGTGTTACATGCCCACAGGTACGGACGCATCGGCATAGGATATCAGTCCTCTATTGTCGTTGACGAGCTCCCTTTTGATCCGAGCCGATATTTTGGTATATATTTTCTCGTTGTTCATATGTTCGTATATATATGACTATTTGGGTACGGCGGGGCCCCGTCCCGTCTTCTCGATTCTCGTTCGTATGTTAGAGGTCCGCGCGCATATCTGTGAGGTGTGGGTTGTCACTGGTTTGGTACGTATGTGTGAGTTTGTGATTTTATCCGTTATGATAGCCTCAACGGCTTCTGTACAGATTAAGTATGTATATATATATATATATATGTATGTTCGCGTGACGGATATTATATATTATATGGATTTCTGTATGTCTGAATGGATCGACTATTTAGTATGTCGGATCTGATAAGTAGGTACGTATGGGTGTCCAGGTAGGACACCAGTCACGGCCCACGGGGTTGGGTCGTGACAAAAGTGGTATCAGAGCGGTCGGTTCTCGGAATGTCTGCAGGCCGTGTCTAGTAGAGTCTTGTTTATCGATGTGTTGGGCCCCACATCTATAAACAGGAGGCTACAGGACATCTAGGATGTTATGTTACCCTTTGTTGAAATCTTAGATCGTGCGATAGAGCTGTATTGTTAGGATGGCTCCTCCAACGAATTGCTGTATATACAGCGAGGCTCCGAAAGAGCGACAACGTCAGTATTTTGGGAAATTGTTCCTGACCCTCTCCTTGCAGGTGATTGTAGGATAAAGATGAAGAGGGCCGCGTCTGATGATGGAGATGGGGGTGCCAAGAAGGCCCCCAGGATGTCACCGGGGCCGAGTAGGCGAAGCCCCAGTTATTCGATTGAGACGGATCCTTCGGAGGATCCCACGGAGAGCAGCTACGATACCGATCCTTCGGAGGACCCAGCGACGATTCCTCCGGAGATGTTGACCCCCGTGCGCAGGATTCTGCGGAGGGCGGCTACGATACGGACCCCTCGGAGGATCCTTCGGAGGATAGTTACGACACGGATCCGTCTGAGGACCCATCTATGACTCCTCCAGAGTCTCCGATTCCTGGAGCAGAGGATCCCGTGGAGGATGGTTATGACACAGATATTTCGGAGGATCAGGCGATGACCCCTCCGGAGCTTCTTACCTCCACGGAGGAAGATAGTTATGAGGCAGGCCTATCGGAGCCTTCTTCTGGGACCACGGAGGAGCGGATTTCTTATGGTACGCCAGTTATTTCTGCTAATGAGCACCGTGTCAGCCCGGCTACCTCGGAGAGTGCTCTGGCTTTCTCTTTGACCTGGTCACCAGTGAGCCGGGATTTGTCTGATCGTCCACTCGATACCCCCTCCGACTCAGATGGGTTATAGTGGAGGCCGAGGGGCAGGGGAGCGCGGACGAGGATGATGATGGACACACCTCTCACGGCGGCTCCCCGTCGATTCGAAATTGAGTATTTCATGAGTATATGAGTTCCTAGAATTTCTTATGTGTGTATGGTTTTTGTAAAATATTATCCGGTGACAGTAGGGACGACTGAGATGTCCCCGCCATTAGTATAAATCTATGAATCCCGAGTGGAGAATAAATTGTGAGTACAACTGAAGTAGGTATTGAGGAACCCGAAAGGGCAATATGGTAATTGTGTAATTTGGACCGGGGTGGGACCCGCTACGAAAGATTCTGAAAAATTTATTAAGGTGCTGAACTGCCCTAAATTACGTGGCAAAGATCGTGTGGGGCAATGGACGCAGTGATATTTCTGATAATGCATCAGAATGTATAAAAGTTTCGAAGTTAAGCGTGCTAAGGCCAGGGTAGTTCTGGGATGGGTGACCCCCCTGGGAAGTATGTCAAGAATTTTTCACAAATATGGATATGGAGGCTAAATAAGAATTTGAGATAACTTAAGTGGAATTTGAGTATGTGGAGTGATTAGAGATTCTAAAAGGCGCTTGACTATGGTCGCAATTCGTACGCCATATTTCGCACCCCCGCTTTCGGGAGCTCGTTTGCTACACTCCCGTGCTTCGAATCCGATTACGTATCCGTTTAACATACCGTACGTCCAACTCCGATCATGATTCTCGTCCGATATCCTTCGGTACGTCCGATTCTCGATTTCAAATCGTCCGATAAATTTCCGTACATCCGACTCGATACGAACGTCCGATATATTTCTGTATGTCTGCCCCGGATCACGAATCTGTCTGACATACGTCTGTACGTCTGACCTCAGCTGTGAATCTGTCTGGTGTATGTGTCTACATGTCTGATTTTGATTTCGAAATCTGTCCGATAAATTTCAATACGTCTGACTCTGACTATAGATCCGTCTGATGTACTTCTATACGTCTGGCTCTGATTTTGAAACTGCTTACGACGACGTCGGATTATGATTCTGTCTGCCGCACTTTCGTGCTTCTGATTCCGGATATGACTCCGTCTGATGTCCGTTTGACCTTCTGGTTCTGGTTAAGGTTCTGTCCGCCGTATATCCGACCTGAGACGGTAGGAACAACTCTAATACGGCGATGTCGAAGAAAGATGGATGGAGTTGGAAAATGAAGGCCGTTACGAGTTCTTCGATCAAGTGCAAGTACGTAAATGGCAAGTAGACCTCCCCGACTGATTCTGATCTACCATGAGGTTGAATTAACATTCGAGGACGAATGTTTTAAAGGGGGGGAGGATGTTACATCCGGCATTTTTGCGTATCCGAAAATTTGGAAGTAACCTTGACTTGCAAGGAATGAGGTCAAGTTTGGATTTTTCTTAGTATGTGTATGTTAGTTATGGAAGTTTGAATGCGGAATCAATGGAGAAGGCCTAAGGGCAAAATTGGAATTTTGGAAATGTGTTTCGGAAATTACGACACGAGATTTTAATGATTTGGGCTCAAAAAAAAAAGAAAATCAAGGCCCAAAGATAGAGGGTGGCCGGCCATGAAGCATGGCCAAGGCCCAAACCCAAGTTAATTAATTTCCCATGTGCCATGCATGTGAGGAGCTAATTATATAAGAGAGTTGGGATTCAAGAAACTTCAAGAAAAATCAAAAGAAATCAAGAGAAAAGAAGAAGGGCCATCGGCCAAGAGAGAAAAGAGAGAAAGAAAAAGAAGAAAAATCCTTGGAGCCAAATCCTTGGTTCAAAAATTCAATTCTTGTGGAATTATTACTAAGTGCAAGAGCCTCTACAAGTTGGTATAATTTTCAAGTCAAGAGAGTGTTTGTTTTGGCAAGGAGAAATTATTGGAAAAGGTAAGAATTCCATGTTTTCTTTTATGTTATGGAGGATATATGCATGTTGTAGTGTGTGGGATTGAATGAAAAGCATGAAAATTTTGTGTGTTAGGATAGTATGCAAGTTGGCCGTGGGAAGTAGTATATGAAAGGAAATTGTTGAATTTGTTAAGCATGTTAATTATGTTGTTATGGTCTTATGAAATAAATGGGAAGTGTGAAGAATTTGTATGTTGTGAATTATGGAGTGAAGCCGTGTGTATGTGTGTATATATATATATATATAGCCGTGCATGTGCATGGTTGTGTATTGAAGATGTGTTGAATTTTATGTTGTGTTCTAGTTGTAGTTATGATGAAATTCATATTGGAGATGGAAGTTGAATAAATTGGATTGAAGTCGGAAATGTGTATGTTGGCCGAGAGTTATGGAAAGGTTGGGAATAAAAATGAATTGGCTTGCTTGATATTGTAGTTGTGTCGTTATGATTCTTATAACATTAAGGAAGGTTTAATGGGTTGAGTTAGTATTGATTTGAAAGTATGAAGTTGAAATAAGAATTATGAAAATATGTTGGAAAGTAAGCATATTGTGTTTTGTTGTGTTTGTTGGTGTTGTTGTTGGTTAGTTGTTGGTTATTCTGAGCCGAGCCGAGTCTCGGGGATGTCATAATTATAGGGGAAGTGCTGCCGAAATTTCGGTAGCCAAGTATAACCCTAAGATTGAAATGTTAGTTTGCATGAATAGTAATTGGTAAGAATGACCATTTGCGCTTTTGGACGAAACGGAATTGAGATTGGACGCGCGTAAGGCGAAATCCGGTATGTAAAGCCTTCCTCTCCTTCTTTGGCATGTTCGAGTCTAACGGTGCTTGACAACGAGCCTCGATGACATTTCGCTTCTCGAAATTCGAGATTGAAATTGGCGCAAAATCACGAAGATTGAACCCCTTTTCCTCCAATTTGGCCTATAAGTATATAACTTCCATAAATGGAGTCGAAACACTCTAAACTGATTTTGGACGACTCCTTAAGGTTTATTATCTATAATTTACGCCTTTACTATGGTTGGGTCCGAGGTGGGCCCACGATACCCCGATACTTCCGTATAGTTCAAATCGATCCGTTTTTGTCCGTTTTTCATAGCTAACTCTTGATTATGTTCCGTCCGCTAACTAATAAGCATTATGACCGTCTCTCCGAGTCCGACTATTATCCCGACCTCCGGTTACGATTCTCGGGATATTCCGTTCCGATATGATCCGCCTATTCGATTTGATTTATCTTCCGAGCTATCTCGCATTCATTCGTCCGTATGTCGGTCCGTATGTATATGGTTTCTCATTTGTCCGTTCGTGGATGTCTCAATGCTTCCTTCACCGCGCCCGGCCAGTTTCTCGTGATTCGTGCACCTCATTGCATTGTTCACCGCGTCCCTCGGATTGTGCGGGCCGGGATCCGTCCGTATTTGATATGGTCCGACATGACCTTATGATCCGATTATGTGATATTACGGGGATGGCGGCCAGATGGCATATGATCCGATTCTCGTTCGTCCACCGCGTCCCGTACTACGAGGGCCGGGTTCGTTACCGCGTCCCTTATTAAAGGGCCGGATCCGTCCGTATGTGAAAGAAATCGATATGTCTCGTCCGTATGTGATTATGACTCGCATGCATGATTCCGTCCGTTTAGTTCGTATGTCCGATTTGGATTATGACTCTATCCGTCACACTTCTCCGGACATCCGATTTGGACCGATTCCCGTCCGACACACCCCGTGCGTCCGATCAATTCGATTCTCGTCCGCCATACATTGAGATCCGGTTCCGTCTGGGAATCTGCCATACGCTCCGTAAGTTTGATTCGGCTTATGACTCCGTCTGTCCGCTCTGTAAGTCTGACTCTGTATGAATCCGGTTCTGTCCGCTCTATTTCTGTACTTCTGTCTGCTACGATTTCACATATCTGACTCTGGTTATTTTAATTATATATGTTATGTTTCGCTTTACATACTCGGTACACCTTCGTACTGACCCCCTTGCTTCGCGGGGGCTGTGTTACATGCCCACAGGTACGGACGCATCGGCATAGATATCGGGCCTCCGTCGTCGACGAGCTCCTTTTGATCCGAGCCGATATTTTGGTATATATTTTCTTCGTTGTTCATATGTTCCGTATATATATGACTATTTGGGTACGGCGGGGCCCCGTCCCGTCTTCGATTCTCGTTCCGTATGTTAGAGGTCTGCAGACATATCTGTGAGGTGTGGGTTGTCACTGGTTTGGTACGTATGTGTGAGTTTGTGATTTTATCCGTTATGATAGCCTCAACGGCTTCTGTACAGATTAAGTATGTATATATATATATATATATATGTATGTTCGCGTGACGGATATTATATGTTATATGGATTTCTCGTATGTCCGATTATACTATTTAGTATGTCGGATCTGATAAGTAGGTACGTATGGGTGTCCAGGTAGGACACCAGTCACGGCCCACGGGGTTGGGTCGTGACAGCAGTAAGATCGTAGCACGCGTTTCTGCTTTGTCAGCTGAACTTGTAACGTCCATAATTCTCTACTCCGATGTCTTATCGATGAGTGATTTGTTGCGTTGGAAACTAGACTTGGGGCCTGTTTGGAAAGCCACCCGGGTAATTGGAATTGAGTGTAATTGGGTGTACTTACACAGTTTGGCCTGTTTGTTTGACCAGGTAATTACACGATTAGGTGGGAATTGAGTGTAATTGAGACGGTGTAATTACACGATTCCAGGGGGGAATTGAGGTAATTGAGACGGTGTAATTACACCATTCTCAAGTAATGAGAATAATTACACCCTGTAATTACAGGATTACTTTTTAGTTTATTTCTTTTTAATTTCTTTTCTTTTTTAATTTATTTTTTATTTCTATTATTTAATTTTTTTTAACTTTTTAAATTTCTTTTATTTTCTAATTTATTTTTTATTTCTATTATTTAATTTTTTCTTATTTTTATTTTTTAATATATATTTTTCTTTTATAGTATTTATATTTTATTTCCTTTATTCTCATTCCCAACCTTTACTTCTTGTGGTCCTATATAATTGCTCATATTTTTTTATTTTTTTATTTTATTCATTTAGCATAACCGTGTTAATATTCTAATTTTTGAAACTACATCTCTTAATATTAGAAAGAATGAGTCATTAACAAACTTGGCATATAATGAGTGACGTTATTAAAGTAGAATTTCATTGGGAATGAGGTTATAGATTTATATTTTCCCTTTCTTTTGAATTATCGGAGTATTTACTTATGTTACGTTGAAACTTACTTATGTAACGTTGGAATTTGACATAAGAGTATTATGTTAAAAAAAAATCTTTTGGAAATTGAATTTAGGTTATATTTTCGATTTTAAAAATATTTGCTTTAATATTATTACCTTGTTATTTCACGTTGCATGCTGTTTATTTTTCACTTACAGTTGATACAATTATTGTTAAACATTTGGATAATGCTGTGGCATTATATTTATAAATATTCTTTTTTTTTTGTCAAACATCCAATCCCTTGATGTTCTCACAAAAAAGGTATGCTTTTAAGTTTTATAATCAATTAAAAGTAAAATATTATTAATTTGAAATTGTATATCAATTTTTTTACAATATTAGTTACAAATATATGATTATTAATTAACATATTTTCAAGAAACAATGTATTATTAAATAACTATATCAATATCATTTATATACGCACATATTTTTTAAATATTAATTTTAAATTTTTATGATTAAATTTATTTTTAAATTAAACTAACTGTGTAATTACACATGTGCAACCAAACAGCACGCTTGTAATTACACTGTAATTACATTATGACAAACAAACAGGTCGTTGTAATTACAATACTGTGTAATTACTAGGCTGTGTAATTACTAGGTAGTAATTACACCAATTCCAATTACCAGGTGGCTTTCCAAACAGGCTCTTGACGAACTTCATTTTAGGCTTTTGAAACACCTAAAAACTCCTAATATACTAGGAGATATACCCCTCCAAAGTTGACTAAAAATCTGGCCAAAATTCTGTCAATTTTTTTTTTCAATTTTTTTGACAAATTTATTTTCTTCGATTTGCTTGGTCCCGGAACCTTTACGCATTTGCTTGACTCTTTTTAAGACTATTCATTAACCTTATAAGGGTTGCATGACCTCTCCGAGCTTACTTTAGTTTACTTACAATGCAAACGACGCGAAAATTTTTCGAGGTGTAACACGGTGTCATATCCCGTATTTTGTACATTGGGATAATCCGGGCTAACTGTGATAAGTTAAGGACAAGACTATTTCGGGATACGAGGTAGAGACTTTTAACCACGATTTTGTTTTAAGGCATAAGTTGCTTATGATTTTATTGGTATGGAATATTAAGGAAAATTTGGGGTTGAAAGTGAATTAAGGAAAGTTGGTTATTTCATGAAAATGGCCAAGTTGGCCGTGTGGCAATAGTGTGGGTTCCCACCCATGGCTTGGCTAATTTTAATTGATCCAAGCCATGTGTGGGCCATGGTACACATGGACGCATCATATATGTAGAGAAAAGATGACAAATTAATCAAATTCATCATCTTCACAAACCTTAGAAAGTTGGAGAAGCTTGGAGAAAAACAAAGAGAGTATTCGGCCAAGGCAAGGAAAAATTGAAGCCCTCAAATCTTGATCAAAAAATTATTTTCTTCTAGCAATTCAACCAATTGGAAGGTCCTCTTTAACGTGAGATAATTGTTGGAGCAATCAAACCATTTGTTTGTGCCATTTACAACCCTAGCCAAGTAAGAAGATAAGTGGGAAAAGGTAAGGTTTAATCCTCTTTTTATATGTTGTGGATGGTTGTGTATGTTGTAGTATGTAGAAATGAATGAAATTCATGAAAGTATGTATGTTGGGTTGTGGCCGTGTGGGCATGTGTGGTGTAGAAGTGATGAATTAATTTTATTTGGCATTTTTGGTTGATGCTGTTATGCATTCTATGTTGATAATGAAGGTTTAATGATGCAAGTTGAAGTTATAGTCGTTTGTGGCTTGTTGTAGGAGCTAATGGAATTTTAAGATAGTTTCTTGTATTTATGAGAATAATGTTGTTAACGTGTGGATTATTGGTGTAGTTCATGAATTTGGAAGAAAGAAATGTGTTGTCGTTGTTCTTATGAAGTTAGGGAAGTTTCGGGTGGAATGGCATATTGGTTGGGTTGTTTGGAATATTGTGTGGATTGTTTGAAGTGTTCTTGAATCTTGTTTGAATGATCTTGGATTAGTATTTGAATGTGCGAGCGTTGATGTCGGCTTGAATGTATGTAGTTAAATTGAATATAAATGGAATGTTGTCGAATTATGTAGAAAAGAGTGCTAACGTTAGAATGCGTTTTGAATTGATTGTGATGTTGCGAACATGGTTGTTGGTATTGTTGTGGATGATTTGGCCGAGTTGAATTCTCGGGGTTGTTGGATTTACAGGGGAAATGCTTGCCCAAATTTCGTAGATTAAGTGCTAACTTGGGATTGAATTCCTAAGTGCTTATAGCTAATGTTTGGTATTTATTGACGTATTGTAGATCTTGGGGAGCCCGAGACTCGAGTTTGGATTAGCTTAGGAAGCAAGTTGAAGTTATAGTCGTTTGTGGCTTGTTGTAAGAGCTAATGGAATTTTAAGATAGTTTCTTGTATTTATGAGAATAATGTTGTTAACGTGTGGATTATTGGTGTAGTTCATGAATTTGGAAGAAAGAAATGTGTTGTCGTTGTTCTTATGGAGTTAGGGAAGTTTCGGGTGGAATGGCATATTGGTTGGGTTGTTTGGAATATTGTGCGGAGTGTTTGAAGTGTTCTTGAATCTGGTTTGAATGATCTTGGATTAGTACTTGAATGTGCGAGCGTTGATGTCGGCTTGAATGTATGTAGTTAAATTGAATATAAATGGATTGTTGTCGAATTATGTAGAAAAGAGTGCTAACGTTAGAATGCGTTTTGAATTGATTGTGATGTTGCGACCTTGGTTTTTGGTATTGTTGTGGATGATTTGGCCGAGTTGAATTCTCGGGGTTGTTGGATTTACAGGGGAAATGCTGCCCAAATTTCTGTAGATTAAATGCTAACTTGGGATTGAATTCCTAAGTGCTTATAGCTAATGTTTGGTATTTATTGACGTATTGTAGATCTTGGGGAGCCCGAGACTCGAGTTTGGATTAGCTTAGGAAGCAAGTTGAAGTTATAGTCGTTTGTGGCTTGTTGTAGGAGCTAATGGAATTTTCAGATAGTTTCTTGTATTTATGAGAATAATGTTGTTAACGTGTGGATTATTGGTGTAGTTCATGAATTTGGAAGAAAGAAATGTGTTGTCGTTGTTCTTATGGAGTTAGGGAAGTTTCGGGTGGAATGGCATATTGGTTGGATTGTTTGGAATATTGTGCGGAGTGTTTGAAGTGTTCTTGAATCTTGTTTGAATGATCTTGGATTAGTACTTGAATGTGCGAGCGTTGATGTCGGCTTGAATGTATGTAGTTAAATTGAATATAAATGGAATGTTGTCGAATTATGTAGAAAAGAGTGCTAACGTTAGAATGCGTTTTGAATTGATTGTGATGTTGCGACCTTGGTTGTTGGTATTGTTGTGGATGATTTGGCCGAGTTGAATTCTCGGGGTTGTTGGATTTACAGGGGAAATGCTGCCCAAATTTCTGTAGATTAAGTGCTAACTTGGGATTGAATTCCTAAGTGCTTATAGCTAATGTTTGGTATTTATTGACGTATTGTAGATCTTGGGGAGCCCGAGACTCGAGTTTGGATTAGCTTAGGAAGCAAACGAGGTATGTAAAGCCTAACCTTTCTTTCGTTTGGCATGTCTTAGTTGCAAGTAGGCTATGATACGAGCCTCGGGGTAATTCTATTCTCACGATCCGAGCATGTCTACGATTCTTATTCACTTCTTGACTATCGCATTCTTAATATGGTCGAGCTATGGTCTTTATGTCTTTTGCATGATTGGATTTCAATGTTGCATAAAGAATTTTTGTTCTTAAGGGATTCTATGTCTAATAATGACCGTAACTTTCATAGACAGAACCGGATCGCTTCGGAACGTTCGTAGATGATGTTATAATGAATAATATCTCCAACTTTCATAGACGGGCTCGGATTGGTTTGATACTTGTCTGTGGGCCCCCGAGACTTTTCTATGTTTGGTTCTAACGGCATTTTGAAAGAACTTAGCATGACTATCGTTTGATAATCGAGTGTTGATTTTTCTACTTATCTATCGAGTCTTAAAGATGATTTATGTGCATATGGTTGCTCACTACTCTGCTCGTGCGAGCTGTTATTATATCTTTCACCGAGTCCCGGGCCGGGTATGTATTCGTGCACAGTTTCACTGCATTGTTCACCGAGTCCCTCACTAGAGGGCCGAGTACGGAATATTTGATGATATGATGATGGCGCCAGCCCACAAGATGGGCCGAGTATGATATACATGATGGAGACAGGATCTCCTCCACCGAGTCCCGAAAAGGCCGGGTACGTTATTCACCGAGTCCCTCACTAGAGGGCCGGGTACGGTATATATATATATATATATGATGATATGATGACATGAGGATACGATGATTCTATTCACCGAGTCCCTCACTAGAGGGCCGGGTACGGTATATATATGATGACATGATCCTATCCACCGAGTCCCTCACTAGAGGGCCGGGTACGGTATATATGTATATGATGACATGATGATATGATGACATGACGATATGATGATTTTATTTACCGAGTCCCTCACTAAAGGGCCGGGACACGTCTTATGCATATACATGTACAGGATGATTATTTGATTATGTCACTGAGTCCCACAACGATTTGGATATGATATTGATATGCATGATTCATGTTTCAAAGGCAAGTCTTGTGGTTTTCCGGTTACTGTACTGAGTTTCCTTTCTATACTTCTTCCTTCAGTATGATTATGTTTACTGTGTTCCATGCTTTACATGCTCAGTACATATTCCGTCGACCCCTTTCTTCGGGTCGCGTTTCGTACCGCCGAATACAGACGATCGTTTTGGTGATCCGTAGTTTTAGGACATCCATTCTGCTCGTATTGGAGCGCTCCCTTGTCCGGAGCCCATATTTTGGTACGATTCCTTCGTTGTATATATATACGTTTATTCGGGGGGTATGGCGGGGCCACGTTCCGCTCATATGGTTTACGTGATTACTCTGAGGTCTGTAGGCACATGTGTGGGTTGTGAATAGTCACTGTTCGGCTATGTTTGTGTGATTTATGTTTTGGGCGATCCCATCCGCAGTGGCAGCCTTGTCGGCTGCGTGTATATATATATGTTTTCTTGAGATGTCGTGGTTATTGTGGTAGCCTTGCCGGCTTATGTGCGATATGTATACATATGTTTATTGTTATATCCGGCATTTTTGCGTATTCGGAAATTTGGAAATAACCTTGGTTTGTGAGGAAAAAGATCATGTTTGGATTTTCCTTAAAATGTGTGTGTCGGCTATGGAAGTTTGAATGTGGAAACACCGGAGAAGGCCTAAGGGCAAAATTGGAATTTTGAAAATTTATTTCGGAAATTGCAAAACATGATCCATGGGAAATTGGGCTCAAAATAATGGAAGAAATTGAGGCCCAAAGTGCAAGGGGTGGACGGCCAATTTAAGGCCCAACCCACCAAAAATTAGTAAATGTTCCATGTGCCTAACATGTGACCAAGCTAGGGGGGGTGATATATATACATGGTATACCATGGAATATTCAAGAAACAAAAAGAAAAACAAAGAAAA
>NC_081342.1:40922207-41029256 GCF_029784015.1 Lycium ferocissimum | reverse complement strand
TTTATTTATGATGTGTCCGGCCCGCCGACCCCCCGGGGGGGGAACCGTGTATATATTAAGGATGATGTGTCCGACGCGACCCCCTTTTCGCCCGGGGTATTTTGTTTTATATGTTATTTGGATTCCGGAATATGACCCTTTGGAATCGAGTTTGGGGGGGGCAAACCCACCCAAACCCGGGAGGCAAAATTCCACACTGGTTTAGGCCAATCCCACATTGGTTTAGGCCAATCCACATTGGTTAATGGCATCTCATATGATCAGTTATGATGTTATGATGTGTTACGGTATGTCTATGATGATCAATTACTTATGTAACTCAGTCCCATTGTGGGCCGGATATGATACTTGACGTTGATATGTATGATCTGTATTTCAGGAGTAAACATTTTGGCATTCTGATTATTATATTTGTCTTTTGTACCTCGTATGTGCGATTTGTACTTTAGATGCAAGTACTTTGGTATTCTGGCTATTGTGCTCACTTTCTGTACCCCCTATTTCGATTATGATCTCAATTTCCGTATTTCATGCTTTGCATACTCAGTACATATTCCGTACTGACCCCCTTTCTTCGAAACGCGTTTCATGCGGCGCAGGTACCCACAGATGAGTAGGTGATGTTAGCAGAAGATGTTCCAGCTGGATCGGCGAGCTCCATTTCCTCCGGAGTGCTTGTCACACCCTTAATCCGATGGGGTGTGATGGGCACCTGACCCTTACCTAGGGCCGAGCGAACCTGCTGACTCTTAATCATGCTGGGCCCTTAGCCTTAACATAAATACATAACGGATGTTTTTCGGAAAGTCAAATATGCTTTTCATCTTTTTCCAAAATAAATAAAAATTTGTAACATATGAAACTTATAACACAATACGTAATAATACATCGGCTTACATAGCCGCTTACATAACCGACATCTTATACCCACGACACTGTCTGCAAAGTCTCTAACACAGAACATAAAACCATAACACCATGCTCTGACTCGGCTGCGCTCCGGAGAAAATGGAGCTCGCCAATCCCGCCGGAACATCTCCTCGCTAATATCTTCTACCACACAGGTGTACTCGCGCGGGTATGAAACGCACCGAAGAGTGGGAGTCACGGAATATGTACTGAGTATGTAAAGCATGAAATGTAGTAAGCGGGATCATACTGAAGTAAAGAGTACAGAAGATCATAAGACTTGTCTTCGAAAACATTTATCATGCATATCAAAATCATATAATCATCATATATACATATAGCGTGTCCCGGCCCTCTAGTGAGGGGCTCGGTAGGTAAAATCATATCATAATCATATCATCATACCATCGTACATATATACCGTACCCGGCCCTCTAGTGAGGGACTCGGTAAGCAAAATCATATCATAATCATGTATGCATGTCCATATACATATATACATACCGTACCACCGCTCTAGCGAGGACTCGGTGAATAGCGTGTCCCGGCCCCGCTAGCAAGGGACTCGGTAAATAATCATAGCATCATATATCGTACCCGGCCCTTTCGGGACTCGGTCGTACCCGGCCCTTTCGGGACTCGATCGTACCCGGCCCTCTAGTGAGGGACTCGGTGAACAATGCAAAGGTATGTGCACGAATACGTACCCGGCCCGGGACTCGGTGAATGACATATTGAGCTTGCACGAGCAGAGTAGTGAGAAACCATATGCACATAAATCATTCCATAGACTCAATGAAGTAATCAAATCGAAGCGTCATTTGAAAGTCAGGACAATGGTTATATCAACTGGCTTTCGGACATTACTCGGAAACATATCATATGTTATGAGCATATCAAATTGTCGTAGAGATCATAATCATACATCAAATCAATCCGAGTCCGCCTCGAAAAGTTATGAACATTATTCACTTGAACTTTCTACGAACAAATCGAAGCGATCGTAGCCTTTCGTGAAAGTTACGGACGTTCGTAGTTTCGGAACCGTTTAGGAGCAAAACTCTTTTGAAAACAAAACCTTTATGCAATTTTTGAAATTTAATTATACGAATGACATAAGGACCATGATTTGACCACATTAAGAATACGAATATCAAGAACCCAATAAGAATCATAAACATGCTCGGATCACCAGAATGGAGTTACCTCGAGATTCGTGTCATAACTTACTTTCAACTAAGACATGCCAAAGAAAGAAAGGTGAGCTTTACATACCTTAGCCACTTCCTATGCTAATCCGAACTTGCGTCTCGACTTCTCACGATCTACAATAATATCATTAGGTATCAACCATTAGCCATACGCACTTAAACATCCAATACCAAATTAACACTTTGTCTATAGAAATTTCGGCAGCACTTCCCTATAAATTCAACAACCCCGAGAATTCAACTCGGCCAAATCACAAAGAACCAAACCAACAACCATACCAACAATATCCATAAGTGATTCAAAACGCATTCTAACATCAATATTTCCTTTCTACACAATTCGACAATGTTATACCCCGCGTTTTCAGAGCATGAGTTTGACATGTACCTCATCGTAATAATGGGATGTTTTGAAAGGCACAAGCCATGGAGAGTACGTAACAATGAAGAAAAAGGGTGAATTACGATCTCGTAAGTCGTAATCGGGAAAGAATATTTTGAAACACAGAAACATGGCCATTATTAGTGTAATAAGTGATAAATATCATGTATGGAGAATTTCGAAATATTTCGGGATTGAGCAAATTGAAGAAAATAAGTTCGACGAAAATTTGAGAAACGCGGGACGGATTTTAGTCAACTTTGGAGGCGCATATCTCATAGTATATGTGGAGTTTTAAGGTGTTTCAAAATCCTAAAATGAAGTTCGTCGAGTCTAGTTTGTAATTCAACAAACCGTTCATTGGTAGGACATCGGAGTAGAGAATTATAGACGTTACAAACTGAACTGTCGACGCAGAAACAGCATTCCTGCAGTACCGCTACAAGATCCGCTATGGCAAGATCGTAGCTACGAAAAACCGACTTCAGCATTCCGTTTTAAGGACAGAAACCTCTTTTTTTCAGCACAAAAAAAGTTCCAAAATTTCCAGAAAATTCAGCCCCTCTCCCTTCCTTTCTACATAATTAAATTGAGGGATTTTATGGCTAATCGAAGGAAAAAGATGGAGATCACAACAGCCATGGCTGTTTTTGACGAAGGTTACATGTTGGCTTTAAGAGCTTGGCTTCTAAGGTAAGATTCCATTCCCTTTTCCATGTTTTGGAAATGATTAATCTTGGTATGTAATTGGTGGATGTGGAATTGAATGCAAAAATTGTGTGGGTTGATGTTGAAGCTTGTTTGGGCGGTGGGGGAGGGCTGTTTTAAGCTAGAAGTGGTGAGTAAATTTTAATTAGTGTTGTTGTAGTCATGAATCAAATGGTGAAAGTAAAGGGAATTTGATGATTAGAGATGAAGTTACATTTGTTTAGTGGGCTGTTCTTGTTGAATTGAGGGATTAAGGATTGAGATAATGTGTTATGTTGTTGATCTCGTGTAATTGGTGGACTAAGTGCCATTAAAACTTGTGTTGTGTTGATTGTAATTGACGGGCTGTTTTAGAAGCTAATGTGAATCAAATATAGTTTCATGGATTTATGGAAGATAATGTTGTCAATGTGTGAATTATTGGTATGGTTGATGAAATTGAAAGGAAGAAATGTGTTGTTGATTATTTTCTTGAACTTAGCGGATTTCGGGTGAAGTAGTATATTGTTGGATTGCTTTGAATATTATACGAATTGTTTGAAATGTTCTTGAATCTTGTTTAAACGGTTTGGATTAGTACTTGAACGTATGAATATTTATGTTGGTGATCGTATGCGGTTGATTTGAATGAAAATGGAATATCGTCGAATTGTATAGAAAGGAGTTACCAATGTTAGAATGCGTTTTGAATTCATTATTGATGTTGTTAGAATGGTTGTTGGTATTGTTGTTGGTAATATTGGCCTAGTTGAATTCTCGGGGTTGTTGAACTTATAGGAGAAATGCTGCCCAAATTTCTGTAGATAAAGTGATGGCTTGGGATTGGATTCTTAAGTGCTTATGGCTAATGTTTGGTACTTAACGACCTTGTTGTAGTTTTTGAGCAGCCGAGACTTGAGTTTGGATTAGCTTAGGAAGCAAATGAGGTATGTAAAGCTTACCTTTCCTTCTTTTGGCATGTCTTAGATATGGCTAAGTTATGATATGTTATGAGCTTCGGGGGTAACTCTGTTCCTAAAGTCCGAGCATGTTTACGATGCTTATTTGATTCTTGATGTTGGCATCCTTATATGGTCAGGCTATGGTTTATATGTCTTTGTATGATTGGTTTTCAATGTTGCATAAAAAGTTTTGTTTTCAAAATAGTTTTGTAACTACGAACGTCCGTAACTTTCACAGATAGAACCGGATGGCTTTGATATGCTCGTAAATGATTTTATGACGTATAATGACTATGACTTTCGTAGGCGGGCCCGGATTGGGTTAACGCTCGTCCGTGGGTCCCACGACTTCTTCTGTATAGTCCTGATGGCTTTTGAAAGAATTCAATATGACTATCTTTCCGACCCCCGAGTATGATTACTTATTTATCTGTTGAGTCTGAAATGAGAATTTTTATGCATATGATTTTGATACGTAACTATGATTTCTAAAATTCTATTTGATCTGTTCCCGAGTGACGTTCGGAGGAAACTTGATTTGACTACTGTTTGGGCTTTTAAATGAGGACTTGTTTGATCATTCTGTTGAGTCAGTAATAAGGATTTATGTGCATATGGTTTCTCGAATTGTAAATGATGTGTTTTTCGGAGTATGATGTGTCCGGTTTGCCGAGCCCCTTTTTGGCCGGGAACCGTGTATGTATTCTGATGTTATGATGTGTCCGGTATGCCGGTATGTGTGATATTGCCGCTGGATTCTTGACCGCTGTATGTGCGATATTGTCGCTGGATTCTTGACCGCGGTATGTTGAGTGATATTGACCGCTGGGTATTTGTCCGCGGTATGTGATGTGATATTGCCGCTGGGTATTTGTCCGCGGTATGTGATGTGATATTGCCGCTGGGTATTTGGCCGCGGTATGTGTGTATGTGACATTGGCCGCTGGGTACTTGACCGCGGTATGTGTGATATTGACCGCTGGGTACTTGACCGCGGTATGTGTGTATGTGACATTGGCCGCTGGGTACTTGACCGCGGTATGTGTATATGTGGTATGTGATATGTGATAATATGATGATATGATCTTATTTGCCGAGTCCCTCACTAGGGGGGCCGGGACACGATATGTGTGCATATGATATGTGATTTTGACAAATGATCATGATCGCTGATTAATGTCAGCTCATATGATTTGTTCTACTTTCCATATATATGAGACAGAAACGTTTACAAAAGAAAGCTAAGCATTTTGGCATTCGTATTACCACATTCGTCTTTTGTACCGCTTATGTATGATTTTTACTTCAGGTGCAAGCACTTTGGTATTCTGGATTTTATGCTCATTTTCTGCACTCCTTACTTTGGTTCTGACCCGTTTACTGTATGCCATGCTTTACATGCTCGCATATTCCGTATCGACCCCTTTCTTCGGGGGCTGCGTTTCATGCCGCGCAGGTACCCTCAGATGAGTAGGTGATGTTAGCAGAAGATGTTCCAGCTGGACTGGCGAGCTCCATTTCCTCCGGAGTGCTGCCGAGTCAGAGTACTTTTGTATGGTATCTGAGGTGTTGGTAGAGACTTGCGCAGACGTGTCGTGTGTATAAGACGTCAGTTTGTAAGCGGTTATGTAAGCCGGTGTATGATTATGCATTATGTTACAGATTTGTTATGACTACAGATTTTATTTGATTTGAAAAAGACGAAAGGCATATTTGTTTTCTGAAAAAATTTCATTATGTGCTTATGTCATGTTTTGCGGGCCCAGTATGATTATGAGTATGACGAGAGTCAGCGGGTTCGCTCGGCCCTAAGTAAGGGTCGGGTGCCCATCATGTCCTATTGGAAATTAGGGTGTGACAGACAACATTTCATTTATATTCAAATAAACTACATATGATCAATTCAATACCAATGCTCTCAAGTTCAAATACCAATCCAAGGTCATTCCATTAAGATTCAAGAACATTTCAAACAATCCGCTCAATGATCAAACAAGCCAAACCAATACATGCTTTTCACCCGAAACCATTCCAATTCAACAAGAACACTACCAACACCTTTCTTTCTTCCACATTCATAAATTATGCCAACAATATATACGTTTACAACTCCATTTTCATAAATTCAAGAAACCGTATCAAGATCACATTATCTTCCAACTCAGCCCACACGATTAAAATCTTAACTTGGACCATTAAAACTTCATTTTACATCATAGAATTCACAACGACGACAACCAAAATACTACATAAAATTTACCCATGATGTTATACCAAAACAGCCCCTACACGGCCAAGTCTTCAACATGCATAATTCCATGAAGTCCATTCATTTCTACACATTCTACCACACACACAACCATCTATAATACACAATCCAAACATGCTAAATAAATTAATCCTTCACTCCTATATATCCTCACATACACACGGCCACAATTCACCACACCATAACTTCATGAGTTTCATTCATTTCCACACTCCACAACATCCACAAATCATGCATAACATATGAAAACAAGGATTAAACCTTACCTCCTCCAATCCACTTCTCCACGGCTAGGACTATCCATGGCAACCACGAACGATTTGCTTGCTTCAACAACCACTCCACGTTAACGAGGACCTTCCAATTGATAAGAAGGTTAGAAGAAAATAATTCTTTGGTCACTACTCATGGTCTTCTATTTTTGCTCCCCATGGCCGACCACTCTCCCTCTCTTTCTCTCAAGTTTTCTTGAATTTTCTAAAGTTGCAAAATGATGACTTATGTTTTATTTGGTCATCATGTATATATATATACTTATGGCCACATGGCCGGCCATGATTTCTTTTCTTTTTCTTTTTTTTTTCTCCACTTTTCTCCAATTTTCTAGAAATTTCCTTAAATTACAAAGGATGAATAAGTCTTGCATAGTAATAAATTATACACATATGTATACATAGGTCCCCTACAAATACATGGTGTACACATGCACCTCTTCGTGGCATGAAAATATTAGCCCACACATGGGTGGGACCCATTCATGGCCACACGGCCACTTTGGCTATTCGGCCATTTCATGAAAAAAATTTCCCAACTTTTAGCCCCTAGTTTTTCCTTATTCCATGTTTACCCTTAATGCTCCATACCAAATAAAGACGAATACGCAACTTATGCATTCTTAACAACACCGGCAAATATATATATAACCTTGCCCTTAACTTTCCGCCATTAACTCGGAATATCCAAATGTACAAAATGCGAGGTATAACAGTGCTGCCGAGTCAGAGTGCTTTTGTATGGTATCTGACGTTATGGTAGAGACTTTGCGGCATGTTGTCGTGTGTATGATATGTCGTTTTGTAGCGTTATGTAAGCCGATGTATTATTATGCATTGTGTTACGAACTTCATATGTTTACAGATTTCATACGATGCTAGTTTTATTTGATTTGACAAAGATGAAAGGCATGTTTGTTTTCGGAAAACTGAAAAAAATTTCATTATGTGCTTATGTCATGTTTGCGGGCCCAAAAGAGGTTTATGAGTATTGCGAGAGTCAGCGGGTTTGCTCGGACCTACGTAAGGGTCGGGTGCCCATCATGCCCTATCGGAAATTAGGGTGTGACATATGAGAAATGAAATAAATGAACAAAGGTCTTCTATTTATACAAAAAGTAAAAATTCAGTCCGATGGACTTATACGGACCACTTATACGGTCCGTATAAGTGGACCATATAACACCACCATGGAAAAGTCCCTTTCTGTAAAGGTCAAGTTATACGGACCCCACTTATACGGACCGTATAAATTTATACGGACCGTATAAGTGGTCGTATAACTCCCAATTGTACGAAATTTTCTCTCGTTGATTCGTTTGACTTCCAACGCTCGTGGAACCTTCTTGGCACTTAGATAATGCTTCATTAGCCATACAATAGGCTCTATAGCAGCCTCTCAAGTCATCCCCAAATAAATATTAGCTCGATTATAGCGAAACCTTTCCGAACGCAACTTACATATTACTTCCTTTAACAAACTAAATTTCACATATCCGTATGACTTCAAAATCTTATGGTATGCACTTTAAGCTATCTAATACTTCCCTTAGTCTCATAAGAATTAAGCTCACATTAGCCTATCTATAAGGCAGCAAATCAGAAATTTTCGAGGTGTAACACATATACAAGGGCCGATAAGGCCTCTAAACTGACATACTGTACTGACAACACAATTCTACAAGCATCTACATGAGTGTAACTATAACATGGTTAGGCCAGGGCACCGACCTACCCATACTGTATATACACGAAACTCCGAACCAGGTAACTCTGAATAACATGGAGCTTACCACACTGGCCGACACTCGGCAATCCCCACTAGTACAACTAGCCAAAGAACCGATCTGAACCTACGGGCATAAACATAGCGTCTCCAGGAAAAGAGACGTCAGTATGAAATAATGTGCCGAGCATGTAAAGAGACTGAAACTAATACTGAAATGAATATAAAGTAACTTAACATAACCTGAAGAGTAAATTAAGAATCCGGCTGTACTTACCTACCTATGACATCTAATAACTAATAATATGACATCAACTACTTAGCCTCGTAAGGAATCTAAACATGCATGATTAGCCCCACGGGCACTCAATGTAGCCCCGAAGGCAGTTTGTATGTATAATCATAGCCTCGAAGGCAGGCGCGCATCTGAATAAATCTGAAGGCAGTTTGTATGGCCAATAGCCCTATAGGGAAACTTCATAGCCCCAAGGCAGCATATCGTAGCCTCGAAGGCAATCATTATAGCCCCAAAGGCAAACATCATAACCCTAAAGGAAAACATCATAGCCGCGAAGGCAAACATCATATCCCAGAAAAAAGCTATAACTCTATTCATTCTACAACCATACTTTCTATCATTCTAACTATTTAGCTAACTTGACTACTTTTCATAAGCCTGTTCCTAATAAGAGAGGAGAGCTACAATAGGGACATGGTAACCCAAGTACGACTATTACTAATAGCACATCTTTGTGCAGGTAATCGAGGGTAGCTCGTCATGGGGAAACATGCCAAAACGAGAAAGAAGGGATAGCCTTTACATACCTTAGGCTGTCAATACGGATGCAACAATGAACTTAGCTCAAGTAGCACTTCAACCTATAACATTAACAATACGCTTGTCAACTTAAAAGGCGCTAGTATACGATATATATCGAATGATATCTAGTCTCTAAAAGGAATTGGACAACACTTCCTTTATCTCATAACATCCAAAACTCAACCAACAAGAGAAACATTAGCAACAACAATTCCCTTTCACTTCTCCATGAATTCAACTCAAAAAAAACATAAGAGTACACACTAAACAACTCAATATACACTTATATACTTTATTTATAAGTTCATTCTTTTTTACATTCATGGAGTATAACCGCACAACAGCCACAACAACAACAACCACAACAACAACCCCTACTCAAGCTTCAGAGAACCTAACCATAACAACTCAAGAACAATCTTCAGATCATTCGATAAACTAACAAGAGTTTCAACATGGTTTCTAGCATTCTTTCCACCATTTCTTTACCTAAACAAGTTAATTAAAGACTAAACTAACTTAAGAACATGAAGAAGAGATGTAATATTACCTTAAACACACAAGAAAAATTTCAACTCCTGATTTCTTCAATTTGAAGGAAGCTCCAACTTCGACACAACAAGAACCATTCAGCTCTAGCAAACATTTCCTTGCTTCTTGATACACTAGTCATATTGATTTGCCTTGAAGTTAGTCTAATCTATTAGAGAAACTTAGGGAGAGGGTTTGGGAGCTTATAGGGTTTGTTTTGGATGAAAAATGAAATAAAAGACCAAGCCACAAAATAAATAGATCTACAAAACATTTCAGTGGCGTCGAAGTACAACCTCATGTACGAGCCATACATGGCACCGTACATCTCTAATTTGTGAACGTTATATTGCATTGGAAAGAAGACTCTATGATCTTGAATTTAAACAGGTTATGCATCCCATAATTCTTCATACATTAGAAGATATACCTCTCAAAAGTTGGGCTAAAATCCTGTCCAGAATTCTGCTTAATTTTTCTCGAGTTTCGACGAGCTTAATTTTTTCGATTTGCTTAACCCCGAAGCCTTTAGATACACTCTTAATACCTACTAAACATGGTTTTAAACTCTCATACACCTAGGATGAACATGTCTAATCTCTTGTAACCCCGAAGATAGTCTCAATTTCTAAGTCTACGTTGATTAACTTATGACAAAACTCAACGTACAGACGTACGAGGTGTAACAACCATAAGTTGGCTGCTTTGATCCGGAGTGGTCATAAAATTTTATGAAAGACTTTCCAAGAAGTGTAGGTCAGGAGTATTGTATAGATTGATGCCGAGATTGACCAAGCCTTAGAGACTGGAACTGGACTCGATGGAGACCCCAAAGAAAGAGTTCCAGCCTTAAGATAAGAAAGAAGACTCCTCCTCAGAGGAGGAGGAAAATGAGAGTGATGCTCTCACTGAGGGTAACACCTTTCCTCCAAATGATCACACTGAACATCCTACTTTTGGCACTAGTAATGCTTCTGAGGCTCCAACATCTCCTCAGCTTCCTATTTCAGCCCTGACTTCTTAAAAGATCTATTCTTCCCCTTTTTTGTTAAGCCTTGGCGGACCATGGGATCGAGCATGTTGGTACCTTTCAAGGGTTTGTAAGTCTCACCTACGGGCCAGCTTTGAGCTCAGAGTATTATAATGAAATATGGACCATTTTGTGTTTTCGTTATTTTACATTCATTACATGAAGTTGCTTTTGTATGCTTCGCCTTCATAAAAATATGCCTCATATTTTTCCCTTAAGGAGAAAAGGATAATTGACAACTTATGGCTTTATTACCTTTGAGTAATTTGGACCTAAAAGGCTTTTCCCTTAAGTCGAGGTCCTACCTCAAAAGTTTTTTGAATTAGAACTAAACTATTAATGTCGGGGAATTGGTTTTATGTCTGATGTCTAAAGTAACATTCATCAGGCAATAATTTTCATATGGACTTGTTTACTGAAACATTCATGGCCTCTTGTTTGTAAAATCCAATGTATATTGTTGCCCTAGTTAACTTTGCTATTAGATGCTTGAGCAATCGTTTTCAACCTTTTCTGGCTTAAAGTTTTCTTTCTTTTTGTCTAAGAGAGGGTCCCGGCTACAATTTAGTGTGGTCAGTCTGGCTACATGTAAGATGCTTAGTCAACCGGGCTTTTATGTTGATGCCTTTTCGAAAAAAATTTATGCTAACAGTTGAGCTGATATGATTCGGGTGATCCGAATTACCTTAGATTCCTTCATAAAATAATGAATACTAAGCCTTCTCATGGACCTATCCATTTTCATGCAAAATATGTATGAAATTCTCTCTCAAAACAAAGAACACCAGAGCCTTCTTCCTTCTTCGGGTTCCTCCAATGCCAGGGATATATCCCCCCGTGTGTTTGGGTGTAAAATATGAAGACCAAACACTAGATATACATGACTCCGATTGCGACTTGACATAATACGCCGTATGGTGCTGCCTCATTAAAAACCTTTCTCGAAAAACACAATTGGACAAAAATCAGTCGAAGGGAAAAAAAGTGCAGCGCGTATTTTAAGAGCAGTTTGCATACTTTGCAGGATTCGTAATATGCCCCCGTGGTTAGGTATATTACTTATTTAAGTGACTGACATTCCTATTACTAGAAAGCTTCTTTCCGTCTTGATCTTCTAACTGATATGATCCTTTACCGACAATCCCAATAACTTTGTATGGTCCTTCCAAGTTGGAATCTAATTTGCCTGCATCTATGTCCCAAGTATTGTCGGTCACCTTTTGAAATACATAGTCCCCAAATTTGAAATGTTCGAGATTGGTCCTCTGATTGTAGTATCTTTCCATCCGGTGCTTTTCTGCCATCATCCAAATGTAGGCAACGTCCTGGTGATCCTCGAGAAAATCCAATTGAACTAGCATCTCATCAGAATTGACCTTCTCATTGGCCCGAAGGTACTATAAACTCAGAGTCCCCACTTCGATCGGAATCAACCCTTCAACTCCACATATGAGGGAAAAAAGCGTTTCCCGAGTGCTAGACTTTGTTGTGGTTCGGTGTGTCTAAGCACCTTGGGTAACTTCACATGCCATGACCCTTTTGCATTCTTTTCTTCACATTCTGTATTATAGTCTTATTGGTTTACTCAGCCTACCCGTTAGCGTTGGGATGGTAAGAAGAGGAGGTGATCCTTTTTATATTCAAATCTTTTAGAAACTTGGTGGCCTTGTGTTATATCCCGTATTTTGTACAATGGGATATTCCGAGCAAATTGCGGAAAGTTAAGGACAAGGCTATATTTTTTTCGGTTTTGTTAAGAATGCATAAGTTGCATATTCATCTTTTATTGGTATGGAGCATTAAGGGTAAACTTGGGATAAGGAAAAAAACTAGGGGCTAAAAGTTGGAATTTTTTTTTCATGAAATGGCCAAAAGGCCAAGGTGGCCGTGCATGTTGGAGTAGGCCCCACCCATGGTTGGCCAATTGTCTTGAGCCAAGAAATGGTACATGTGCTCATTTCATATTTGTGGGAGCTATATATATATATGCATGGAGTGAAAGACCACAATTCATCTTTTGTGACTTAAGAAAATTCTAGAAAATTGGAGAAAAAAAAAGGGGAGCATGACCGGCTATGTGCATATATATATATATATATATAAGTGGTGACAACACAAGGCACAACTCATCATTTTCAACTTTAGAAAATTCAAGAAAGATGGAGAAAAAGAGAGGAGAGGGAGTTCGGCCATGGGCTGGCCGAACTTGGTCCATGGAAATTGAAAGAAAAAAAATATTTTCTCCTTGTCTCTCTACTAATTGGAAGGTCCTCTACGACATGGAATGGTTGTTGAAGCGAGCAAAGCGTTCGTTCTTGCGATTCTTCACTCTAGCCGAGGGAGGAACTAGGTGGAAGAGGTGAGGTTCAATCTCCTTTTTCATATGTTATGCATGGTTTGTGTATGTTGTGGAGTGTGGAAATGAATGGAATTCATGAAGTTATGGTGTGGAAATTGTAGCCGTGTGTATGGACCATTTGTGTAGTAAGGATGAATTGATGTCACTTGATATTTTGCTTGTTGTTGTTGTTGTGAATTTTATGGCAAGAATAAGGGTTTAATGATTCAAGTTAGAGTCGTAATTGTTGTGGGCTGATTTAGAACCTAAAGTGATTCTAATATGGTTTCTTAAATTTATGGAAATAATGTTGTGGACGTGTGGAGTATTGATGTAGTTCATGAATTTGAAAGGAAGAAATGTGTCGTTGTTGTTTTCTTGAACTTGATAGGTTTCGGGTTCCATGCTGTATTGGATGGGCTGCTTGAATATTGCATGGATTGCTTAGAATGTTCTTAAATCTTGTTTGAATGGTTGCGGATTAGTAATTGAATATGTGAGCATTAGTATTGGCTTGATCGTATGTAGTTTATTTGAATATAAATAAAATGTTGTCGAATTGTGTAGAAAGGAATTATTAATGTTAGAATGCGTTTTGAATCACTTATGGATGTTGTAGTATGGTTGTTGGTATGGTTGTTGTTGATTTGGCCGAGTTGAATTCTCGGGGTTGTTGAAGTTATAGGGGAAATGCTGCCCAAATTTCTGTAGACAAAGTGTTAGTTTGGAATTGGATTCCTAAGCGCTTATGGCTAATGGTTGATATCTAATGACATAATTGTAGATTTGAGAAGCCGAGACTTAAATTTTGATTAGCGTAGGGAGCGGACAAGGTATGTAAAGCTTATCCTTCTTTTCTTTTGGCATGTCCTAGATGTAAGTAAGTTATGATATGTTATGAGCCTTGGGGGTAACTCTATTCTTAGAGTCCGAATATGTTTACGATTCTTATTTGCCTCTTGATGTTGACATTATTCATATGGTCGGACTATGGTCCTTAAGTCTTATGTATGATTGAATTTCAAACGTTGCAAAAAAAAAAAAAAAAAAAAGAGAATTTTTGTTCTTAAAAGATCCTATGTCTAAAAATGTCCGTAACTTTCATAGACAGAACCGGATGGCTTTGATATGCTCCTAAATGATCCTATAACGTATAAGGCCCATAACTTTCATAGGCGGGCTCGGATTGATTTGACATATGACTATGATCCCACGGCTTTTGATATGCTTATGATGTTTGTTATGTTTCCGAGTGGCGTCCGAAAGATATTTGAGGTAACTTTTGTCCCGATTTTCAAATGACGATTCGTTTAGCTCACTTCATTGAGTCTTTGTAAATGATTTATGTGCATATGGTTTCTCACTACTCTGCTCGTGCCAAGCTCAATGTGTCTTTCACTGCGTCCCGGGCCAGGGCATGTATTTGTGCAACTCCGCTGCATTATTCACCGCGTCCCTCACTAGAGGGCCGGGGCACGTTATATTACCGTGTCCCTCACTAGAGGGCCGGGGCACGTTATATGATATGATGATGATGTGATGATATGGGGATGGCGGCCAGGATAGCATATGATGATTCTATTCACCGAGTCTGTCACTAGAGGGCCGGGTACGATATATATATATATATATATATATATATATATATATATATATGCATGCATACATGATGATGACATGATTTTACTTACCGAGTCCCTCGAAGAGGGCCGGGACACGCTATATGTACATGTATATGATGATTTTACTTACCGAGTCCCTCACTAGAGGGCCGGGACACGCTATATGTTTATACGATGATTATATGACATTGACATGCATGATATATGTTTTCAAAGGCAAGTCTTATGATTTTCTATACTCTTTACTTCGCATGATCCCGCTTTATCGTATTTCATGCTTTACATACTCGACATATTCCGTGGTGACCCCTTTCTTCGGGGGCTGCGTTTCATGCCACGCGTACACCCCGGATGAGTAGAAGACGTTAGTAGAAGATGTTCCACGGATTGGCGAGCTCCATTTCCTCCCGGAGTGGCCGCCGAGTCGAGCGCTTTTGTTATGGTATCTGGAGTTATGTTAGAGACTTTGCAGACAGTGTCGTGTATATAAGATGTCAGTTTCATAAGCGGCTATGTAAGCCGATATATTATTATGCGATATGTTGCAAATTTCACACGTTACAGATTTTATTTGATTTGAGAAAAATGAAAGCTTTCCTTATGCATTCTCGTTATGATTTAAGGGCCCAAAGACGATTATGAGTATAACGAGAGTCAGCGGGTTCGCTCGGCCCTAAGTAAGGGTCGGGTGCCCATCACGCCCTATCGGAAATTAGGGTGTGACACCTTGGACCCAATAAATTGAGAGCCGTTGTCACAAGCTATTTATTTCGGGATCCCGAACCAGCAAATGATATGCTACGAAATGAATCTTATCATCTACTTCTCTCTGATCATCTGGTTGGCACGTGCTTCAACCCACTTAGAGAAATAAGCAGTCATAACTATTACAAATTTTAGCTTTCACGGGGTAGAGAGAAGAGGCCCCACTATATCCATCCCTGATTTCATGAATGACCATAGAGAAATAACCGGATGTAATTCTTCCTCCAGTTGATGAAGCATCTGGGCATGACGTTGTCACTTGTTGCACTTTCTAACGAAGGCTTTTGTATCTTCATCAATTCAGGGCTAATATTATCCAACTCTTATTAGCTTCTTCATCAGTGAATCATCCCCAGAGTGGTTGCCGCAAATTCATTCATACACCTCCCTCATCAAGTAGTCTGCCTCTTCGGGACCCACGCAGCTTGCCAACGGGCCCTTATAAAACCTTCGATGTACCTTATCTTTTATGATGAAATATCAGGCCGCCTTTGGCCACAATGCCCTAGACGCTTTTGCGTCATCGAGAAACTTTTCGTGCTTGAGGTAGTCTACGAACTCATTCCTTCATCCCAACCTAAACTCACCGAATTCACTTCATCATAACCCGTAAGATCTAAGGCTAAGTGAAGCGACTGCACTACTAACCTGAAACTTGATCCTTCTACTTCCGATGATAAACCCAGTTTAACCAAGGCATCAGCTTCCACGTTTTCCTCCTGGGTACATGCACCAATATCAATTCCTAGAACCGGGAGAGTAACTTCAATACCTTCTCGAGGTACCTCAGCATGTGCTTCTCCTTTCCCTCAAATACCTCATGGGCTTTATTTACTATTAGCAGGGAGTCGTATTTTATCTCCATTATCTCTGAGCCAGTCCCCGAGCCAATTAAAGATCTACAATCAAAGCCTCATACTCGGCTTCATTGTTAGTTAAAGGTATACTATGTATTGCGTGTCTCAAAATTTCACAGGTGGGAGTATGCAAAACTACTCCTTGACTGGTTCCCTTAAAGTTAGATGCCCCATTAGTATAGAGCACCCAAACCTCAGGGGTAGTCATAGAGAGTAAGGCAACTTTCTTTTTTGCTTGCGTAGCCACCTGTAGATTGAAATCAGCAATGAAGTCGACTAGGACCTGTGACTTAATCGAAGTTTGAGGTTTATATTCTATATCAAATTCGCTTATTTCCACCACCCATTGGATGACATTGACAGTATGTCCTGAGCTTTCGTGATTCCATAACTAGGGCAAAGGCCAACCTTTCCAGAAGTAGGTACACCCTATTTCAGCCTCGACATGATTCTACTTACATAGTAAATAGGAAACTGTATACCTTTTTCTCATGCACTAATACTGCACTTACCACTACCTCAGAGATGGCCAGATAAACTAGAGGTTGTTCCCCATCCTTTGGTTTTGAAAGAGTGTAGGACATGACAAAGACGATGGGATGACCACAGAGGCTTAGTGGACTTATTGTTACACCTCGAAAAATTCTCCGTTGATGCACAGTGAATAGGCTAATGAAGAGCAAGAAGTATATGATGTCTCGATAAGTAAGAAGTAGCATTTGATGACCTTAAGTAAGATTTCAAGGACATTCGATGTTAAATGAGAAAGATTGCCAAGAGAAGGCAAGGTTTACGATAAGTATCGGAAAGAATTTATGAGTAACGAGTTAATGGTGACGTAAAGATATTATGAAGAAGAGTTATAACGTCCCTTAGATTGGTATTGAGGTGTTAGACAAGTGCCAAGAAGGTTCCATAAGGATTGGAGATCAAACGAGTCGACGAGAACCAGATCGGAACCACTGGGCATTATACGGCCAGACATACTGGCCGTATAAAATACACGGACCGTATGTCCATGTCATGACCCGAACTACGGGCCGCGACGGGTATCCGAGGCTAACCACCGAACACCACTCGTCCCATTACCCATAACCTTCCATACATAATATATACGCTCACTTTCATGGAAGCATATCATTATTGGAAACTTAATGATTTTCATAAACATAAACCTTTAGGCCATCGAAATAGTATATACACATATACACATACATATACATAGAGATCATACCATACTACCCACACATGCGCATCTACGAGCCTCTACTAGAGTACTAAACATATGGACGGGACAGACCCCGTCATGCCCAAAATATGAATATACAAATATGTACCGGAAAGAATAATCAATAAAGCCCGATGATGGAGTGCTCACAAATCAACCTACCGGCTCCTGTGGATCAAAGACCGTTCTCCGCCACCTGTGGGCATGAACACAGCGTCCGAAAGAAAGGACGTCGACGAACATTGTACCGAGTATGTAAGGCAGGAAACAAACATAATCCGGAAATCATAAGTCATGAGATGAGGGTATAACCTGTACACTCTTTACATATGAACCAGATTCATGTACATACATCATACATAATTACATCACATACATTATCATAGCATGCAAGCATCGTCACATCAATCACATATCATCATTTCGTTACCCGCGTCCGGGTAACCATCCCATGCAGCCCACTAGTGGTGACATGTCCGCCCTTTTCTCGGTGCGGTGGAATCATAGCAGCCCGCCGTAGCGGTGACATGTCCGGCCAATTAGGCGCGGTGGAATCATAGCAGCCCGCCGTAGCGGTGACATGTCCGGCCAATTAGGCGCGGTTGAATCACATTATCACACATACCATGCAATTCATATACTTGTCATCATTAACATTCATTTCATGGACATATCGTGGCTTCTCAAAGTTTTACCATAGTTTAGCATCCTTAATTACATATACATATACATACATTAAGCTTAAGAGTGGCTATGTTTATGTCGGGGTGACGTAAGGTCGCAAACCCTCGGTCATGTTATGGAATGAGCATAAGCGTCATATCTCACCTTGGGAGGATTTACAAAGTAAGGTGAGTGCATATAAGAAAGAATGCCAATGGATCGTGATCATCATTATTGATCTCGTAAGAACACCATATCGTGGTCTCTAGAGTCTTTATTACATTCATAGCGTATTTCTTATCCGGGCCGCTACTCATGAACTTAGACTTTTCATCTCTAGGAACGTAGAAGATTCGTGAAGGAAGAGGAAAATCATGCATAAGATTCATGCCTTAGAAGGAAGGGTAATGCCTTACATACCTTTGTCGTTTAATTACTTTATAACTGGCTCGTCCTCCTTTACGTCCTCGCCTTTACCTTCAAGAGAATCCGTATCGTCGTTAGCTCGGCAATTATAAAACCATGCCTCTTAGGGCTAAAGAAAATTGGGCAGTGTTTCCTTTGTTTATACTACTTTCCGCCATATTCCATATCAACTTCCAACACTCATAACAACCATCACAATATCACTAACAACAATCGTCATTTATTCATATAATTCGTATCTCACAATTCTACTTCCATACTCCATATTCATGACTAAAGTCCATCGTCGTATTCTTTCATGTCCAATACTTATTTCATGTTCTAAATATCATTTATAACACGTTTAAGATCTCAACATAATCATTTCCATGATCCCTCTCAACTACTATTCCACAATGACATAATCTACCCATTTATGACCCATTTTTCATACTCTTCCATAATCTAAGTGCTCCATCTTAATAATACTTCAAATAACATGTAAAGTTCATGAAACTCACCTTAGATGGTGGAGGAATAAACCTTGAATGATAATACACCTTCTAGCACAAAACCCTATTTCTTCTCTCTTGGGATTCCTTGGCTTTGGTAGCTTTAATGGAGTTTCTTAAGCTTGATTCTCTTGATTTCTTGTTGTTGATCCTTGATTCACTTAGTTTTCTTGTGGAAGAAATGTTTAGAAGTTTCTAGAGGTGTGGAGAGGTTGAAGTCGTGATTGGAAATGAGTAAAAATGAAGTGGACTTAACATTTAAAGACTTGGAGACCCAACCCCGGTTCAGAATCGGGCAACCGTACACACCCATTAATCGAATAACATACGAATAACTTATACCGTATACAAATAACATATATTTATTTAAAAGTGAACGCTCGCCCGAAGCCGTCACAAATATACAAATATACATATCGTTCGTCATAACTTCCGTAAAATAGTGACTACATTGTCACGACCAAATTCTCGTAGGCCGCGACCGCGCCCGAACCGGGCACCCTACGTACTGTAAGCCAAAACCCGTAACTTACATTAGGGAAAAAAATTGGGCAGAGTTTCCCGTTTTTCGTACTAACCAAAAAATTAACTCGCACTCGTAAAAATACCAAATAGGCCACACAGGGCCAACATATTTATATACACATATATAGGCGAGCCGGCAAGGCTGCCGCGGTAGATAACCGCCGAAACACATAATACATACATAGAATAGACTGCACAGTTAGGACCATAACCCACTCTTTATGTCTACAGGCCTCTAACATACGAGACGAGAATCGGGGAAAGACGGGACGGGGCCCCGCCTGCATCTAATAAGCATATGTACAAAGCAAACGAACAACGAGAAGACATATACCAAAAATATCAGCTCCGGGTCAAATGAGCACTCTCCACCAGCTAACGAGCCGCATCCTAAGCCGGTGGCGTATCCGAGATGCGTCCGTACGCGTGGCATGTAACACAGCCCCCCGAAGAACAGGGGTCGGTACGGAAAATGTACCGAGTATGTGAAGCGGAACAGTAAGAAGCATAATCATAATCGGGACATGAATATAACAATATAACAGGGCGGAGCTTTGCCGGAATCTGAAATACGAGAAGACTATACCTTGTCGAGACCTCGGGGAAACATAGTGCCAAAAGATAAGCAATGCATAACAAATCACATAATGTCACATGAACATGTGTCGTACCCCGCCCTCCGATAAGGACTCGGTAGATGAAATCATATATAACATCATCTTATGCCAAATACGCACATAACGTGTCCGAAGCCCTTTATTAAGGGACTCGGTAATATAGGATCATGCATATCGGACTCATACATATATATTATGTATACATAACGTGTCCGCCCGTACCGGCGGGTCTCGGTGGATAATAATCATGTGCCATCCCGGCCGCCATCCCCGTATCATCACATCACAATCGTACAAATAACGTGTCCCGCCCGCAAGTACGAGGGACTCGGTGAATAGTGCACAGAAACCGCACGAGAACATATCCTGGCCCGGGCTCAGTGAATAGACATATCATAACTTGCACGAACAGAGTAATGCAGAAACATATGCATATAAGTCCAGACTCAATAAACGAATCACATAAATAGTCATAATGCGTACCTTTCGAATGCCATGACGCGATTGTAATCAAATCGAGTTTTTGAGACTATTCGGACGTAGCAAATATATCGGGGCTTACAAGAGATTCGAATGGTTGTTCTTAAGCAAACGGAACAAAAGCAGATGACATATCGCTCAAGAAAATCGAGACAATAATCGTATATGTATATGTATGCTCTTTTGGGGACGACACGAAGATTACTTACTTCAAATCATGTTTCTAGAATCATAACACATGTCAAAGCATATTATGGATTCATCATATTCATCGTTCGACACGGTACCATAATCAAAAGATTTCTTTAACATTATACAGAAACAAGTCAATTAAAATCATAGTAAGAGGTCTCGAATTTGTGGGCCCACCTCGGGTCAAGTCGAGGCGGCGGACATAAATTATGGATCATAGACTTCATGAAATCATTTATGAGCGTTTGGAACAATCCGGTCCATTAGGGAAGGTTTCCATGCATACAAACCACTTCGACGATAATTTGTGGAGGAACAAAGTTCAATTGTACTTGAACTATTTGACGCTATTTTCAATCTTGTATTATGAGACGCAGGAGCGCAATCAAGGCATTTCAAGCCTAGTACGCTCAGAACATGCCAAGAAAGAATAGGGACAGCCTCACATACCTTCGTTATGCCTTACGCTCGTCAAATCTTGATTCCCGTTTCGCCGAAAATCTGCAAATGGTCATCTTTACCAAGCATACTATTCATGCAAGTTTAACATTTCGACTTTGATTAAGTATTTGGCTACCGAAATTTCGGCAAAGATTTCCCTTATAAAGATGACATCCCCGAGATTCAACTCGGCTCAATCAACCAACAACAACCCAACAACAATATCAATAATCACAATATAACCTATTTGGTCATTTTTCCAACATAAGGTCATAACCCTCATTCCAACTTCGCATTTCCAATTCAAATCCAATATTTTCACATTCATTACTCATCAAGTTCATTACAATACCATTCAGAGACATATCATAACATTTCTACACTATATATACAAGATATACAAATTATGCCAATTTTCCACCAAAGCCACAACTTACTCAATTCTTCCAATCTTTAACATACAAATTTATAATACATTTCCATCTTCCCAATTCATCAACATTACTCACAATTTGCACCTTAAGCACTTCATTTCCATAATTCCATAAAATCATGCTAAGACAACATAGGTTCCTACATTCCATTTCAAGGCGAACTTACATCATTTTGCCTTTATTCACATTACAAGAATCACAACAACATAACTAACATATTAAACAACATAAGCCATTTTCCACTCCAATCTATCCATGGCTCACGGCCAACTTCAATATTTTTCAATTCAACCAAATTCATTTTACTTTCATCTCCAATATGATTTACACCATATCCATAACTAAATATTGCAACATAAAATTCAACTCACACTATCTATACAATGACACACATACACGGCCACTTGTTACATGCATGCATACTTATCATGCAAACTTCATATTTTTATAATTTCTACTCATTCCTACATACTACAACACAAGCAAACCTTCATAGCATAACAACAAGGTATAAATTCTTACCTTTCTTCTCAATCTTCTTCACCCAAATAAGTTGTCAATATGATGAAACAAGTCCTCCTTCTTCCAAACCAACTACACCAAGTTGTTAAGGAACCTTGAATTAGTAGGATTATTACCAAACAATAATTTTTGGATCAAGATTTGGAGGGTGGAATTTCCTTGGCTTGGCCGAATTTCTCCTTCCCTTTGTCTTCCTTTTCCTTGTTTTATTTTTCTTGAATTTTCTAGACATTTCATGCATATATATCCCTTTTAATTGATGTGTCACATGGTTGGCATGTGACCACTTAATGGGTTTGGGCCAAGGCCATTTTGGCCGGCCACCCCCTATGGTTGGGCTCCAATTTTTGTTATTTTTTTCTTGAGCCCAATTCGTTAAAACTCATTTTGTAATTTCCGAAACTAATTCCAAAATTCCAAATTTGCCCTCGGCCTTCTTCGACGCTTACCCCAATAAATTTCCCATAGAACAACATAAACATATTAACTAGAATCAAGAAATTGACTTATAACATACAAGTCACAATTATTTCAAAATTTTCCGAACATGCGAAAATGCCGATGTAACATCCTCCCCCTTTAGAACATTCGTCCTCGAATGTTAAATCAACCTCGTAGCAGATCGGGTAAGTCGGGAGGTTCTTTTATCAATTACATACTCGCACTTGATCAAAGTACTTGCAAGAGGTTCCATTTTTCCCATTCCTTCTATCATCCTTCTCCGATATTACCATATTAGGACTGTATAGAATCCTTATTATTCCAGCGGTCTGCATAATCTTGAATGGAACATATGGCAACAGAATCATTATCCGAACCAAAGGACCAAACGGATGTCAAACGAAATCTTTTCCCAGAATCAGGAGGATAGAAATATAACAGATAGAATCATATTCCGATGTCATATCAAATGGATTCATTATCAGAGTCAGATATTCTGAACCATATCGAATAGATTCATAGTCAGATTCAGGCGTGTAAAGGCATGTCAGTCAGATTTATGATCAGAGTCAGACGTATAGAAACATATCGTACGTAACGATAATCAGAGTCAATCGTACAGAAATGTAGCAGACAAATTTGTAGTCAGAATCGGACATACAGAGGTACATTAAACAGAAACGTGATCGACTCAGAAGCATAAGGGTATAATAGTCAAAACTTCATCGAAAACAAGGCACGGGGATATGTCATACGGAATCGCGAACGAGTCGATCGTCTTTATTAATGCTTTAGAGGCTTACGGAAATTTTCTTGTCCCGTTCATTACTTACTCTATTCGTAGCCTCGCCGTAAGGGTGTCGTTGCCACATATCCATTTCCCTTTTCCACGTATTCTAGTTTCCTTTTGGTTACCCCCACATTTCCAATTGTCTCTTATAGAAGTATTTGCGAAGGTTAGGTATACTTCCCAGGGGGGTCACCCATCCCAAGATTGCTCTGATCTTAGCACGCTTAACTTCAGAACTTTCGCACATTTTGATACATTAACGCTAATATAATTGCGTCATCTGTCCCACACGACCTTCGTCACATAATGTAGGGCAGGTCGGGCCTTAATAAAGTTTTTCAGAAAAATTTTCGTAGCGGGTCCCACCCCGGTCTAGACTATACGCTATCATATTGCCCTTCTGGATCCTTAATGTCCATTTCCGTCCGTACATATATACATATAGCTGTCTCAGATGATTTTTGTAATTTGAGACTAGCACCCAGAAAAGAAAATCACACGACATAATGAAATCTAGATCAATCAATGCACGTACCTTTCAAGAAAAGGGTTAATAATATACCTGGATCTGCATCTGGGGACGCTCCCGGGTCCTGCCGGCTGGTCAAAGCATATACGCGGTTCGAAGGACCGCTAGAACTGGGTGCTCCGCTCCGACCTCTGCCGCGCCTCCCCGGTGCCGGCATATCTCGCCCCGTGGGGCGCGTGGCTACTGAAGGAGAAAACGAGCCGGCATCTGACCGAGTAGGCTGGGCTGAACCTGAACCGCCTCTGTATGGGCACTCCCTCATAATGTGGCCCTGACGGCCGCACGAAAAACAAGCGCCGTGGCGCAGACGCACTCTCCCCGACGATGCCCGCCACACCGAGGGCACCGGGGCAAAGATAACCTCGACCGATCGAACCCCGTACTCCGCCGCGAGTCTAAGGCCCCAGAACTCGGCCTACTCCGTACGGACCGCGCCATCAAAATGTCTACCAACGAACCGTGTACCGCGGTCCGACGGAGGAAGAAATCTACCAGCCGCCGCCGAGACCGTCCGCCTCCGGGATCCCCGAATACCCCTCGACCGGCCCTCGGGGCCGTCTCCTGTCATACTCCCTACCGGACTGATCCTCCTTATGGCGATCCTCCACGCCCTGCGCGTAGGCCTGTAGCCGGGCAATGTCCATACCAGTCTGTGCCGCCATCGCCATACAACAGTCAACCAGATAGGGGTCCAATCCCATAACATATCGATGCATCCTATCCTCCATATCAGCTACAATCGTCGGCGCATAGCGGGCCGCAGAGTCGAACTCCAAATTATACTCGCGAATACTCCCCGCCCTCTCGCTTTAACCGCAAAACCGATCAACTCTCGCCCGCCGCAGCCTCCGGGTAAAAAGTGGCGGAGGAAGGCGCCGTAAACTCGTCCCAAGTAGGCCGGGGAGCACCCTCACCTCGGGACAGCCCCCAGACTCGTACCAACGGGCCGCAACATCATGTAACCGGTGCGAGGCTAACTCGACGGACTCGGTCTCTCGAAGCCCCGACCAGTCCCAATACACGCCTCATCCCCCCGAATGAAATCACGAGGGTCCTCGTCGGCTTAGACCCCGAAAACTCCGGGGACCACATGTCGTGAACTCGCGAACCCTCGTGCTATCACGCCGCCATCATCATCATCACCCGCCGCCCGCGTCCGCGAGCTCCGCCCACCCACTATCGTCGTCGCAGCCGTACCGCTCCCTCAACGTCCCGTCCTCCGCCCCGAGCCGAGGAGCGGCGCCGGAGCCGCCGAGGGGCCTCGCTCTAGCCTCATCCGGTGGCGGAGTAGCGGAACCCTCCGACCGAAGTACAACGGCGTAGTCCGAGCACGAGCCCGGTAACTCTCGGTGCCCGACTAGTCTCATCTGCCTTCGCCTTGCCCTTCTGGGCAGCCGTCGTCTTCTTTGGGGGCATCTCTGAAAAACACAATATTCTGTCAGAAGGGAAAACACCTTAATAACATAGCTCTATCGCACGATCTAAGAGTCAAAGAAAGGGTAACATCCTAAATGTCCTGTAGCCTCCTGTTTATAGATGTGGTGCACAACACACCGATAAACAGGACTCTACTAGACACGGCCCGTAGACACTCCGAGGACAGACTGCTCTGATACCACTTTTGTCACGACCCAACCCCGTAGGCCGCGACTGGCGCCCGAACTGGGCACCCGTACGTACCGTGCCAAAACGGTAATTCAAATTTTTAGAAAAATGTGGGCAGAGTTTCCTCTGTTTTTCTTACTACCCAAAAATTAACCTGCACTCAGAAAATACCAGCAAAGGCCACACAGGGCCAACATATTTATATACACATATATAGGCGAGCCGGCAAGGCTGCCGCGGTAGATAACCGCCGAAACACATAATACATACATAGACTGCACAGTTAGGACCATAACCCACTCTTTATGTCTACAGGCCTCTAACATACAGAACAGAATCAGAAGACGGGACAGGGCCCCGCCGTACCCAATAAGCATATGTACAAAGCAAACGAACAACAGAAGACATATACCAAAAATATCAGCTCCGGGTCAAATGGAGCACTCTCCAACAAGGAACCGTATCCTAAGCCGGTGGCGTATCTCGCAGAAGCGTCCGTACCGTGGGCATGTAACACAGCCCCCCCCGAAGAACAGGGGGTCGACGGAAAATGTACCGAGTATGTGAAGCGGAACAAGAAGAAGCATAATCATAATCGGGGACATGAATATAAAAATATAACAAAGTGAGCTTTAGCCGGAATCGAAATACGAAGACTATACCTTGTCCGAGACCTCGGAGACATAATGCCAAAAGATAAGCAATGCATAACAAATCACATAATGTCACATGAACATGTGTCGTACCCCGCCCTCCGATAAGGGACTCGGTAGATGAAATCATATATAACATCATCTTATGCCAAATACGCACATAACGTGTCCCGGCCCTTTATTAAGGGACTCGGTAATATAGATCATGCATGTAGACTCATACATATATATTATGTATACATAACGTGTCCCGGCCCTGTACTGCGGGTCTCGGTGGATAATAATCATGTGCCATCCTGGCCGCCATCCCCGTATCATCACATCACAATCGTACAAATAACGTGTCCCGGCCCGCAAGTACGAGGGACTCGGTGAATAGTGCACGAAACCGCACGAGAACATATCCCCGGCCCGGCTCGGTGAATAGACATATCATAACTTGCACGAACAGAGTAATGCAGAAACATATGCATATAAGTCCAGACTCAATAAACGAATCACATAAATAGTCATAATACGTACCATTCGAATGCCATGACGAATTATGTCAAATTAGAGTTTTTGGGACTATTCGTACGTAGCAAATATATCATGGGGCTTACAAGAGATTCAGAATGGTTGTTCTTAAGCAAACAGAACAAAACAGATGACATATCGCTTCAAGAAAATCGGACAATAATCGTATATGTATATGTATGCTCTTTTGGGGACGGCAAGATTACTTACTTCAAATCATGTTTCTAGAATCATAACACATGTCAAAGCATATCGTGGACTCATCATATTCATCGTTCGACACGGTACCATAATCAAAAGATTTCTTTAACATTATACAGAAATAAATCAATTAAAATCATAGTAAGAGGTCTCGGATTCTGTGGGCCCACCTCGGGTCAAGTCGAGGCGGCGGACATAAATTATGGATCATAGACTTCATGAAATCATTTATGAGCGTTTGGAACAATCCGGGTCCATTAGGGAAGGTTTCATGCATACAAACCATTTCGACGATAATTTGTGGAGGAACAGGTTCAATTGTACTGAACGATTTGACGCTATTTTCAATCTTAGATTGTGAGACGCAGGAGCGCAATCAAGGCCCGCCTTCGAGCCTAGTACGCGCAGAACATGCCAAGGAAGAATAGGGAGGGCCTTACATACCTTCGTTATGCCTTACGCTCGTCAAATCTTGATTCCCGTTTCGCCGAAAATCTGCAAATGGTCATCTTTACCAGTTACTATTCATGCAAGCTAATATTTCAACTTTGGTTAAATATTTAGCTACCGAAATTTCGGCAGATTTCCCCTATAAATATGACATCCCCGAGATTCAACTCGGCTCAAAACAACCAACAACAACCCAACAACAATATCAATAATCACAATACAACACAATATAACCTATTTGGTCATTTTTCCAACATAAAGTCATAACCCTCATTCCAACTTCGCATTTCCAATTCAAATCCAATATTTTCACATTCATTACTCATCAAGTTCATTACAATACCATTCGGAGACATATCATAACATTTCTACAATATATATACAAGATATACAAATTATGCCAATTTTCCACCAAAGCCACAACTTACTTCAATTCTTCCATCTTTAACATACAAATTTATAATACATTTCCATCTTCCCAATTCATCAACATTACTCACAATTTGCACCTTAAGCACTTCATTTCCATAATTCCATAAAATCATGCTAAGACAACATAGGTTCCTACATTCCATTTCAAGGCGAACTTACATCATTTTGCCTTTATTCACATTACAAGAATCACAACAACATAACTAACATATTAAACAACATAATTCATCACAACCCTACTATCCATGGCACGGCCAAACTTCAATATTTTTCAATTCAACCAAATTCATTTTACTTTCATCTCCAATATGATTTACATCATAACCATAACTAAATATAACATAAAATTCAACTCACACTATCTATACAATGACACACATACACGGCCTCTACATGCATGCATACTTATCATGCAAACTTCATATTTTTATAATTTCTACTCATTCCTACATACTACAACACAACCAAACCTTCATAGCATAACAACAAGGTATAAATTCTTACCTTTCTTCTCAATCTTCTTCACCCAAATAAGTTGTCAATATGATGAAACAAGTCCTCCTTCTTCCAAACCAACTACACCAAGTTGTTAAGGAACCTTGAATTAGTAGGATTATTACCAAACAATAATTTTTGGATCAAGATTTGGAGGGGTGGAATTTCCTTGGGCTTGGCCGAATTTCTCCTTCTCTTTGTCTTCCTCTTCTTTGTTTTATTTTTCTTGAATTTTCTAGACCTTTTCATGCATATATATCCCTTTACTTGATGTGTCACATGGTTGGCATGTGACCATTTAATGGGTTTGGGCCAAGGCCATTTGGCCGGCCACCCTCTATGGTTGGGCTCCAATTTTTGTTCAAATTTTTCTTGGCCCAATTCGTTAAAAACTCATTTTGTAATTTCCGAAACTAATTCCCAAAATTCCAAATTTGCCCTCGGCCTTCTCCGACGTCTTACCCCAATAAATTTTCCATAGAACAACATAAACATATTAACTAGAATCAAGAAATTGACTTATAACATACAAGTCACAATTATTTCAAAATTTTCCGAACATGCGAAAATGCCGGATGTAACACACATATAAGCCGATAAGGTACGTCATAGCATAGGGGGACGTCCAAATCACAAATCACACAGACACGACTGAATAGTGAGTACCCATAGCCCACACGTATATGTCTACAGACCTCTAGGAGTCATAAAAAAATCATATGACGGGACAGGGCCCCGCCGTACCCGTGAACAAACATATATACAAATATGCAATAACCAAATCTGAATCAAGTGTAGGCTCCAGAACAAGGGAGCGCTCCAAGTCACCGAACAGAATCCTAAGGGCGGTGGATCATCCGATAAGTATCCGTACCACGCGGCATGAAACGCACCCCAGAAGGAAGGGGGTCGATGCGGAATATGTGCCGAGTATGCAAAGCATGAAATATAGTAAACAAGATCACAACAAATCGTAAGTACGGAAAGTAAATGCAATATTCAAAATATGAAAATGCTTACTCATAAAAATACAAATCATGCATAGGGCTCTTAGAACGGTGGTCGCCCGCTCGTCGTGGCGCCACGCCACGCATCACGCCGAAGGTTTCATATCTCCGTAACCCGACATATCCCCATAACACATCATAGCCTACCGTAACGCCATAACACGATAACACCAATATAAACGGAACCCGGCCCTCTAGCGAGGAGCTCGGTGAACCGTAACACAAAGATCACACCTCAAAATAACATAGTGCGCACTATACATAACCGGCCCGGGACTCGGTGAAGGATGTAACAACCATATGCACGAGCAGAGTCGTGAGCAACTATATGCAGTTTAAAACACTTTCAAAGACTCAATAAAAAATCCAAAACGAGTCATAATTTAAGAATCAAAACGATAGTCAAATCAAATTTCTTTCGTACGTCATTCGAGAACATATCAAATCGAACTTTAGGACTCGTAGACACGTATCAAACCATAGGAAATAGCTTATGGAAATTATGTGTCACACCCCAATCTTACTAGGGTGTGATGGGCACCCGACACCACATTTGGAGCCGAGCGAACCCACTGACTCCTATTACATACATAATATTTCGGACTCTGAACCAGACAAAAATGACACATACAGTAGATATTTTTAAAAATACCTTTTGTAATGTACAAACCGACTGAATTTGTAATCATATGGAATTTATGGCATAATACAGAATGACATGACGGCTAATGGAGCCGCCTACAAACAAAATGACATTTAGAACCCCACAACTCTGTCTGCAAAGTCTCTACAAAATGATCAGAAACATAATACCCTGAGACTCGACTCGGCGGCCTCCGAGCAAAAGGAGCTTCCCAATGCCGCCGGACATCTTCTTTAATGGCTTTACTTCATGCGGGGGTGTACTGCGCGGCATGAAACGCGCCCCGAAGAACAGGGGGTCAGTACGAAATAGGTACTGAGTATGTAAAGCATAAAGACCAACAAACAGAATCATAACTGAACAGAGGATACAGAACATAAATGCAATAGCCGGAGTATCAGAAATGCTTACTCATAAAACATAGGCAAATGCATAACGAGAAATATGCCATAGCCGGCCCCATTATGGGACTCGGTAAACGTAAAAGTGGTCGCCCCCGACACTGGCGCCACAACATATCGGATCATATCAGAATGTGCACACATCATAGCGTATCAGATGGCCATATCATATCATATCATATCAGAGTGTACATGGCACAGCATACTCCACAACCCATGTACATATATACCGCACCTCACATCGAGGCACGGCGAACAATGCGTGAATACGCGTGATAACATATCCTGGCCGGCTCGGTGAAGGAAGCATTGAGGCGTCCACGAGTGGAGTAGTGAGAAACTAAATGCAATATAAAACGTACAACATATACGAGAGATCGGACGGAATAATCAAACGACATATCATGAAAAAGGGTCCGGACGGGGCATAGCACATACCTTTAAAGGGCCGCGGAGGATTCTTACCAAAATAGAACTTCAGGGGTCATTTGTACATATCAAAAAAAAAATATAAAACATATACAGAAACTCGATAGCATACTCAGATGGCAGATCTTATAACGAACATTTGACAATAATCAAAGCATAAGTCTTTCGGACGTCAGAATGTTTCGTGTCGAAATAATCTTTCTGAAGTAGTTTCAAATCTCAGAGTAGGTCATATAATTCACATAAATAATTATAACAGTTATTCTTTGGAAGTTAGAAAGGTAGTTAAAAGTTTCCCTTAGTTTTTATTTTAAAGAAGATCAAACGGAATATCAACACAAAGTTCGGAAATAGTGGGTCCGCCTCGGGTCAAGTAAGGTGGCGTACCCAAACGGCGCATATTAAAACTTATGATGTCATTTATGAGAGGTATAAGATAATCGGATTTCATATGTACAAGTTCTAGATACTTGGATGACTTGTTGAAACAATCGCAACATAATTAATTCAATTCTAAATGAAAAAGGAGAAATTTGGACGTGGATTCCGAGGAGTATAGTTGTCCCGAGGTCCAAATTCAAACCTAGTACATCTAAGACATGCCAAGAGAAAGAATGGGAGAGCTTTACATACCTTTCTTGCCCTTTACGCTTGCCAAATTCAAATCCCGTTTCGTCCAAAACCTACAAATGGTCACATTTACCAATTTGCTATTCATAAGGCTTAAAGTTTCAATCTTAATCAATACTTGTTTATAAAAATTTGGGCAGCATCTCCCCTACACATATAACATCCCCGAGATTCAAAACTCGGCCAAAACAACAACAACCATACCAACAACAATATAACAACAACAACATCGACTAGAAACGCATTCTAGCGCAAATAGTCTTATTTTCCAAATAATGCAACAACTCCAAATTCAACTTTACACTTATAAGTCAATATCCATATTTTCATGTTCACATACTAATTCAAGATCATTCAAACATAAACCAAGAGTATTTCAAGCCTTATACCCAATGTTCAACATTTTCATATTCCATCCAAAATTCTCATATATGCAACAAAACCATTCCAACACATTTTCTACTTACTAATTCATCTCCAACAACAACAATCTATACTTTAACAACTTCATTATCTTAATATCCCTGGAACATACTGGAGGATGCTTTATACCTTTACTGACTAATCGCAACGTAGAAGGCGGACGCACGCCTCCAACTCGGGTAGTAGATATAATCTATAGCCGACTTTGCCTACCTTTACGGCGATGCGGTAAGGCCCAACATACCTCGGGCTCGGGGGTGAGCTTCCTTTTTCTGCCGAACTTCATAACACCCTTCATGGGTGACACTTCCAAAGATACCCAATCGTCGACCTGGAATTCTAGGTGTCGACGTCGAGCATCTGTATATGACTTCTGTTGCCTCCGAGCTGCTAATAACCGCTCCCGAATGAGTTTCACTTTGCCAGCTACTTGCTGAATCATATCTGGCCCCAATTAATTTAGTTTTACCAATATTGGACCAGCCAATCGGTGTTCTGCACCTTCTGCCATACCGAGCCTCATACGGCTATCTGGGGTGCGAGAATAGTAGCTGCGATTATCGGCAACTCCCATAAGTGGCGGACGATTATTCTAGCTACCTTTGAAATCAATAACGCGAGCCGCAACATGTTCCTTAGCATTTGAATAGTATGCTCGGCACATGTTAGTCTCTGGGGGACACGGCGTGTTTGCTAGGACTCACTTGTGGTTTAATGGTCAGCATCATTAGTCCTTACATCTTTGTCACCATTTACTTCTACATTCCGGGTGCTAACCCAACATGAATTTGTCGCTAGTGCGTACAATGGTTACGTCCTTCAAACTATTTCTCCTGATTCCTTCTCCGGACTACTTTCTCCCGATCTAAAGTAGGTATACACGTAATGGTTCTGCACCTTTCACTATCCTTTACCGTACTGCCACACTTATGGCAACTCATAATTCGAGCTCAAACTAAATCTTTGGGCTCTCGTTGCAACCTTTCCTTTAGCTTTTTGCTACGACTTCTTTTCTAACCTTTGTCCCTTAAATCTCACCCTACAACCCGAAAGCATAGGGCTACGAAAATCCTTACTTCTCTCCGATTCTCTCATAGCACACTCTTGTTTTGGCGATTATTTCGAACTCTAGCTCCAGGCCGATTAACTCCCCTTTTTGGAGCATATTTCAAGTTCAATATGTTCTCCACCATCCTCGGCGCTTATCTTTCGAGAGTTGGGAACTTCTTAGATTGCACGGCCTAATCTTCTTTCCTTTACTTCTCGGTTTCGTTGTGGTCATTATTCTTTCGCTTTTCCGACATTTTGGTCGACTTATCTATCGTCTACTTATTTTTTTTCTTACCCAAACATCATTATCTTGGAACTTTCCAAGCTCAATCGTAGCGAAAACAGCATCGGCTTGCCTTATAACGTTATGCCATTTTATTTTCTTTCACTTGAACTTCATTACTCTGTCTGATTAACGCCTTTCAATATGCCTCAACATCGATTGCTGGGACTTAAATAGCCATATAAGGGATATCATGTACATACGTATACATAATCATTACCATCTTATTCACAAAATTTTTCCAACACCATTCAGCTTACCCTGTTTTAAAGCCATAATGCACCTTCCTCCGTTTTCACTGATTCGGCCTGCCTCGTTCTACACGACCTCTTAAGGTTTCTGCCTGCTCTGCAGACTCTAATTGTTACTTAGATTAACCTAGCTTCTCGTTTGCTTCTTACGACTGAATTTGTAAGACTTTCAGGAAACTTCCCAGGGGGGTCACCCATCCTAAAATTGCTCCCGGCCAAGCACGCTTAATTTTGGGACTCTGACGAAATGCGACGTTCTAATGCTAATATGATCGCGTCAACCTCGTCGTATGACCTTCAGCACATAATTTGGAGTAAGTTGAAGTCTGGACAGATTTCAAGACGCCCTCATAACACATCTCCCGTCGGATTAAAAAGGGTCTCCTACTTCGACCCAATAATTATCCAATACTCGTAGTTATTCCAAATTCTCGGTTAGGTGGCACTCACATTCCAACGACAAGTGTCCCAAGTTCTCTGAGAATAGTATCTTCACTCCCACTTATCATCCGCTCCCTTTGAAGAAATTATATTGTATCATCTGTTCCTTGAGCCTACCGTCTTTGTCGTTTAGAGATTCCATTATTTCCGAGGTGAAGTCGTGTGCATGCAGTATCCCTTTGTGCTTTATGCCTTTCTACCCTTACTGTGTACCCAACACAGGGTTCTAACTTACTCAAAACATACCAAGTTCGTTTCAATAACGGTCTTATCTTATCATCATGTTATCGTACTGCACCTTTAGAATCATGGCTATGTATTCCCTTTTTATTCCGTATTCGTACTCATTTAATTACGTCTAAATCAGGTGCTTCATTTAGTATTCCCTTACCATATTTCCCCAATCTATGTCCATCCTTTTCTGCGCACGAGGAATTTAATAATACCGCTACATTTTCGAAAAAAAAAACATTACTCCCACATAATCCCTTTCTTACTTTCAAGTCATCATCTGTTCACCCCCATTTGTTCTTATATTCTTATCATGCCAGTCATTTCCTAGCACTCATCCTACCTCGTTATTCACCTTTCTATGATTTGGCCCTTCACAGTTCCGTCGCGGATATTACCCATGTTCACGGCTACACCCGTCGTCATCTGTTACTGCACTGTTATCTTACCCGCCTTTCTTTCCATCTCCTCCTTTCTCTCTCTCTCTCTTTTTTTTTTTTTGTTTTTTTTTTCCACTAACTCACCTTCATATTTGAGTCACACAGATCACGTCATATCTATTAGTCACTTCCTCGCTAAGCCTTGCTCATTTTCATAACATTCCTTACTATATTCACATAATATCTTGTTCGTAATCGGCCTTATAGTGTCGCACTTCTTAACTTTTTGCCCTTTCCGGTCAATCTTATCTTTAATATCTCACAAGCTGTCTTGTCGGTACATTCATATTCGTCCCAATTCTCTCTCTTTTTTCTTTGTACTCTGGTCTTAATTGTGCTGTTATTTCTTCTGGCTATAATCTCGTCATAATTTAGCCACGCTTATCAATTCGATTTGGTACCTTAATATGACACTCTATTATAATTTGCCAACTTCTTCTAAATCATCTCTTACCATCGCAAGCCTTTTCCAAATTCCTTTTACCGTATCAATATCAACCTCCTAATTACTATCGTCGCCAACTCGGCCCCGGTTAACTTATTTTTCAAGGTCAGCCGTACTTGCAACTTAGTCAAATTCTATCCTCACTATTGACACAACCTTTCCAGGCATACCACAACCCATGCCTCATTCTTGTTTTATTTCCTGGAAAAATTTCGGCAGAGTTTCCTCTGTATCTCTTACCATCTCAAAACCTGTACACAGGAAATACCAACAATGCCTCATAGGGCCAACACATATATACATATCATATCATATTACAGCCACACAGGGCCCCCAGTATCAATAACAGTATGAAAAAGATGGACTTACCTCGTATATCCAACTCGAATCACACACAATTACACTTCCTGTTTACTTTCCCTTTCTAAATTTTTTTTTTGGCTCTACATCTCAATCATACTTTAATGCCTTAGCCGGCATATGCCTTCCGTACCTTTACTTACCTGCGTGCTCTGTAACTTCCAATATCGTCAATCGCTTCCTTCTGTCGATGTCGTTCTTTCCGCTAAAATCAAAAGTTAGTACGAGGAATTTCATTTCCTATGACTTTGCTCTATCGCACGATCTAAGACAGAAAAAGGGTCACTGATTCCTAAATGCCCCCGCGACTCACGTTTATGAGTGTGGACGGCTTCACACCATAAACAAGACTGCTGTAGGACATGATGCCTTGACAATCCGAGGACGAACCGCTGCGATACCACTTTTGTCACGACCCGACCCCGTAGCCGCGACTAGTGCCCGAACCGGGCACCCGTACACCCATTAATCGAATAGCATACGAATAACTTATACCGTATACAAATATATATATTTACGAAAAGTGGAACGTCGCCCCGAAGTTGTCACAAATATACAAATATATATATCGTCCTAACTTCCGGAAAATAGTCGTAAAATAGTATCACATATAAGCCGATAAGGTCATTCATAGCATGGGACGTCCAATCACAAATCACACGGACACGGCGAATAGTGAGTACCCATAACCCACACGTATATGTCTACGGACCTCTAGGAGTCATAACAAAATCATATGACGGGACCCCACCGTGCCTGTGAACAAACATATATACAAATATGCAATAACCGAATGCGAATCAAGTGTAGGCTCGAACAAGGGAGCGCTCCAAGTCACCGAACAGAATCTAAGCCGGTGGATCATCCGGATAAGTATCCGTACTCGCGCGCATGAAACGCAGCCCCGAAGGAAGGGGTCGGTACGAATATGTGCGAGTACGCAAAGAATGAAATATAGTAAACAAGATCACAGTCAAATCAGAAGTACGTAAAGTAAATGCAATATTCAAAATATCAAAATGCTTACTCATAAAAATACAAATCATGCATAGGGCTCTTAGAACGGTGGTCGCCCGCCTGTCGTTGGCGCTACGCCACGCATCACACCGAAGGTTTCATATCTCCGTAACCCGACATATCCCCATAACACATCATAGCCTACCGTAATGCCATAACACAGCATAACACCAATATAAAACGGAACCCGGCCCTCTAGCGAGGAGCTCGGTGAACCGTAACACAACATCACACCGAAAAATAACATAGTGCGCACGATACATAACCGGCCCGGGACTCGGTGAAGGATGTAACAACCATATGCACGAGCAGAGTCGTGAGCAACTATATGCGATTTAAAACACTTTCAAAGACTCAATAAAAAATCCAAAACGAGTCATCATTTAAGAATCAAAACGATAGTCAAATCAAATTTCTTTTCGTACGTCATTCGAGAACATATCAAATCGAACTTTAGGACTCGTAGACACGTATCAAACCATAGGAAATAGCTTATGGAAATTATGGGCATAATCGTCATTATAAAGTCGTTAGAGAAGTAAGTAGTCAACGTCCGAAGTTTAAGACAACAATTATACTCAATCCTTTCGAAAGTCATTAGTACTACACAAAGGAGAGTCTCGGGGCCCACGGACGAGTATCGAACCAATCCGGGTCCATTTATGAAAGTTGGAGACCTTGTTCATTATGGGATCTCCCACGAACGTTTCGAAGCGATCCGAGCTCGTTTATGAAAGTTACGGCTATTCGTAGTTATAGAATCCTTTAAAAACAATATTCTTTATGGAAGATTTGAAATCCAATTGTACAAAAGACTTAAGAACCATAAGTTGACCATATTAAGGACGTTAACATTAAGAAGTAAATAAGAATCGTATACGTGATCGGATCTTAAGAATGAAGTTCCCCCCCCCTCGAGACTCGTACTTACACTAGGACATGCCAAAAGAAAGAAAAGTTAGGCTTTACATACCTGTTCAATCTTCTATTGGCTACGCTCGTGCGTCCAAGCTCGTAAGTATACATTTAAGAGGATTTACACTTAATTTTAGCCTTTTCATCGCACACTTGTACTAGGTTTCAAATTATACTATTGCGTATTTCGTCGAAAATCGGGCGAAAGATCTCCCTTTTTGTATGCTAGCCCGAATGCTCAATTTAATAACCAACAGCAATCACAACAATGACAACATTAAACATCATATTTCCAACTTTAAAATACTTCATAAACACCCCATATGGTGTTTGTCCCATAATTCCATCACAGAACCATTTTATAACAATTTTACAGCTCATTCTTCGTAAATAAATCAATATTAACACAAATAGAAAGAGATTCATACCTTTCCTGCTATAATAATGCTATATCTTCACCCCTTCACCTTAAACTTAAGCCACAACACATTAATACACAATTTTGTAGTTGCAAATCGTACGTATGCCGGACCGGAATTTGGGAATTATACCTGATTTTGGGCTAAAAGTTGGTGGTGGAAGGTTGGGGAATTTTTCTGGAGTTTTTGGGAGTGTTTGGGGTGATTTGGGATGAAAATAGGGGCCTCTCCCTTTTATAGAACGGTCCGGAGTTCTGCACGGACCGACCTATTTTTCCTTCAGCGCGTTCGCGCTGTGCTTAATTTTTCTGACTGTACCTTCGTTCGGTAAAAAGGTCATAACTCTTGATCCCGATATCTTGTGAGAGCCCACGACCTACGGTTGCAAAGCTCTTTCAATTATCTACAACTTTCATTCTTTGTATTTTTCCAAATTCCAAACTTATAATACCCTTTTTGCCCCTCCAAGTCAGATCATCTGAAAATGTTTCCTTAAATCGCTCTTTTGGAAGGCTTATGCCTATATTTGGCTTATGGGTCCTTCTTAGGACTTGCTCAACCTTTCATGTACTACTCATATGTCTCTTCATATGTGATTTATAAAACTCCGACGTGTGGGCCCCACTTAGCGTGCAGCAACGAGGTTTCTCATTAAGTGCCATATGAACCAATTCATCCCATATGGTCTCCAAATGTCATATATATGTTATTGTTACATTCTTACAATATAACCTTCATCTTGAACCCGAGTCCTCTAATTTTGTTCAGCGCGTTCGCGCCCCTTAGTGGCGCGTTCGCGCTGTATTGGCCCTTGGCCTTCTGCGCGTTCGCGCCACTCTCTGGCGCATTCGCGCAGACCATTTTCCTGTCTGCCAGCCCGACTTGTAACGTCCATATCTCCTTACCTCTATGTCCGATTGAGGAGCGATTTTTTGCGTTGGGAACTAGACTTCCCGAACTTCACTTTTGACCCCAAATTATCTTTAATATTCCATACCAATAAAATCATAAGCAATTTATGCCTTAAAACAAAATCGGATGTCAAAAGTCTCAATCTCGTATCCCGGAATAGCCTTGTCCTTAACTTTTCATGGTTAGCTCGGAATGTCCCGACGGACAAAATACAGGATATAACAATGGTGCTGTCCGTGGAACATGGCTGTGGAACTCACAGTTCCACCGGAATGGTTCCCGTCATTTTGTTTGATCTCCAATCCTTATGAAACCTTCTTGGCACTTGTTTATCACTTCGTTAGTAATCTAGGGGACGTCATAACTCTTCTCCACAACATCCTTAAGGTATCCCTAACCCCATACTCATAGTTTTCATCCGACACACCAAATATAACTCGATTCCCTTAACAACTTTCTTGCTTCGACTCGAATGTCTTTGGAAATATTAATTAGGACTATCAATTACTACTCCTTGCTCATCTAAACCTCATATACGTCATGTCCTTCGCGAGATTATACACCTGTTTACTAAGGGGAATTTCCGAGGTGTAACATTCTTCCCCCCTTTGGAACATTCGTCCCCGAATGTTAAATCATCGGGAATCCTAGAAAAATTTTGCCAGAGTTTCCTCTGTAATATGGCGATACCGTCCTGTCACAACAGCCCATCATATCCTTGCCTCACAGGGCTACAACACAATAACAATATAGGTTGGCCACACATGACCCATATACATAAAAGTAAAGCATACATACCTAACTATCCCGATGTTTCATCATGTATCTCTTCTGGGGGCTGAAATAAGTACGGATATGTGGATTTCATCTTCTCCTCCGCTTCCCAAGTCATTTCTTCTCGGTTGTTATTCCGCCACAGGACCTTGACTGAAGCTACTTCTTTATTCCGAAGCCTTCGTACTTGCCTGTCTAATATGGCAATAGGTGCTTCTTCGTAAGTTAGCTTCTCGGTAATTTGGATATCATTTACTGGCACAATCTTCGTAGGATCTCCAACACATTTACGGAGCATTGAGACATGGAATACCGGATGAACTAATTCAAGTTCTGAAGGCAAGTCTAACTCGTATGCTACTTGACCAACCTTACGGATGATTTTATAGGGTCTGATATATCGCGGACTCAACTTTCCCTTTTTGCCAAATCTCATCACTCCTTTCATCGGTGACACTTTCAAGAACACCCAATCATTGACTTGAAATTCTAGATCTCGCCGGCGATTGTCCGCATAAGACTTTTGGCGACTTTGAGCTGCCAACAATCGGTCTCGGATCACCTTGACTTTTTCCACCGCTTGTTGGATCAATTCGGGACCTATCAATTGTACTTCTCCGACGTCAAACCATCCAATCGAAGATCTACATCTCCTTCCCGTACGCAGCTTCGTACGGAGCCATTTTGATGCGGAATGATAAGCGTTGTTATAGGCAAATTCGATTAAGGGTAAGTGGTCATCCCAAATACAACCAAAATCTAAAACACATGCCCTTAACATATCTTCCAAGGTCGTATAGTGCGCTCGGCTTGTCCGTCGCTCGGGCCTGACGGATGGAATCGTGCCGAGCTTCACTTGAGTGCCTATACCCTCTTGGAAGGGATTTCCGAACTTGGCCGTAAATTGTGGCCCTCGTCCGTAATGATAGATATTGGAATACCATGAAGCCTCACAATCTCCTTAAGATATAACCTTGCATAATCTTCGGTGAATACGTAGTTCGACCGGGAGAAAATGAGCCGCCTTTGTCAATCTATCCACGATCACCCATACGAATCATACTTACTGGGAACGAGGTAGTCCTACAACGAAATCCATATTGATCACTTCCCATTTCCACGTAGGAATTTCCATTGCTTGTAATAATCCACCTGGCTTCTGGTGTTCTACCTTTACTTGCTGGCAATTCGGACATTGGGCTACAAATTCTGCTATGTCTCTTTTCATGTCATCCCACCAATACGTCGATTTGAGGTCATGGTACATCTTTGTCGTTCCGGGATGAATAGAATACCGCGAGTAGTGAGCTTCCTCTAGGATTCGGCGACGTAGGTCTGCCACATTCGGGACACATAGTCTATTCTGATACCTGAGAACCCCATCTGCCGAGACTTCAAATGGTGACCTTTCTTTTGGGAATTTCACACCTTTATAATATTCCAATTTGGGATCCTCGCATTGACGCTCTTTTATTTCTGCGTCCAAGGATGAAACTTGTAGATCATTAACACTAATTCCGATTACCCGAGTCGATTATACGCACTCCTAGGTCGCCAACCGGTGGAGTTCATGAATCGCTCTTTCTTCTCTAGAACTTCACGAGTCGCCTATCGATCGGCGACTAAGCGCGTCGCCTACTACATTTGCCTTCCCGGGGTGGCATAAAATATTAACATCATAATCCTTCAATAATTCTAACCACCGCCTTTCTGTCGATTCAACTCCTTCGTTTGAAAATATATTGAGAGGCTCTTAAGATCCGTATAGATATCGACATGTACGCCGTACAAGTAATGTCTCCACATTTTCAATGCATGAATAATCTCAACAATTCGAGATCATGGGTTGGGTAGTTCTTTTCATATTTCCGCCGAAATATGCCCTCGAGGCATACGCAATGACTCTTCCATGCTTTGCATTAATACACACCCTAGCCCCAATCGAAGCATCACAATATACCACATAACCATCCGACCCTTCCGGGAAGTGTTAAACCGGAGCCGAGGTTAATCGTGCCTTTTAACTCTTGGAAGCTAAGCTCACAAGCATCATCCCACGAAATTTTACCGACTTCTCAAGGGTTAGCTTCGTCAATCTGGAGATGACATAGACGAGAAACCCTCTGACAAACCTTCTATAATAGCCCCGCCAATCCCGGAAAAGCTGGCGAACTTGCGTAGGTGTCGTAGGCCTTGGCCAAGTCTTCACCGCCTCTATTTTCTAAATATCAACTCTAATGCCATCGTCTGAAATAAAATGGCCCAAGAATGTCACAGAATTTAGCCAAAACTCGCACTTTGAAAATTTTGCATACAACTCCCGAGCTCGTAGAATGCCAAGAACAATGCGTAGGTGATCCGCATGTTCTGATTCTGTGCGAGAATACACCAAAATATCATTAATGAATACTATCACAAATAGATCTAAGAGAGGCCTGAACACATTATTCATTAAGTTCATGAATACCGCGGAGCATTAGTTAGCCCAAACGACATCACTCGGGTTCGTAATGACCGTATCTTGTTCTAAAAATGTCTTGGGAATATCTTCTTCTCTGACCCTCACTTGATGATATCCGGACCTCAAGTCTATTTTGGAGAACCACTTGGCACCTTGTAGTTGATCGAACAAGTCATCAATTCTTGGAAGAGGATACCTGTTCTTTATCGTCACCTTATTCAGCTGCCTGTAATCAATACACATTCGTAGGGAGCCATCTTTCTTTCTCACAAATAAAACTGGTGCTCCCCACGGAGAGGAACTGGGTCTAATAAACCCCTTCTCGAGCAAATCTTTCAACTGGGCCTTTAATTCCTTCAATTCTGCTGGTGCCATTCGATAAGGAGGAATAGAAATAGGCTCAGTATCCGGCAACACATCAATAGTGAACTCAATTTCCCTTTCCGGAGGAAGACCTGGGAGCTCATCTGGGAATACATCCGGAAACTCATTTACCACTTCGGACGGATGGGAATGTTGGTGGCTTTGCCTCTGTGTCATGAACTCGTACTAAATGGTAAATATAGCCTTTAGCTATCATCTTTCTTGCCTTAAGGTAGGAAATAAACCTACCCCTTGGAGTTGCCGTATTACCTTTCCATTCAAGTACGGGCTCTCCCGAAAATTGGAATCGAACTAATTTCATTCGGCAATCAACATTAGCATAACATGAGGCCAACCAATCCATACCCATAATTATATCAAAGTCTAACATTTCAAGCTCAACTAAATCAGCCTTGGTTTGGCGATCGCATAACACAACTATACAATCTTTATACACTTGTTTCGCTATCACGGGATCACCAACCCAAGTAGATAGCTCAAAAGGTTTAATCGACTCGGGCTTTACCCCAATATGATTAGCAACATATGGAGTAATATAAGACAACGTGGACCGGGGTCTATCAATGCATACACATCATAAAAGAATACGGACAATATACACCGTAACCACATACGGGACGACTCGAGATCCTGCCGTCGGCTAAGGCATATAAACGGGGCTGTGTGGCACACAAGTAGATGCTCTCCCTCGGCCTCTACCTCGGCTTTCTTGAAATACGGGGTACGCCGTCGGGCGTACGGAAGAAGAACCTGCTGCCGACCCTGTGGGCTGAGCCCCACCTCTGCCATATCTCGAGGGACAGTCTCGCATCAAGTGTCCTATCTGCCCACAATTATAACATGCATCTGTGCCCTGGCGACATGGCCCTGAGTGTAATTTTCTGCACTGACTACATCGGGGAACTGGTGGTCTCCCCTGGCTATAATCTCCCCTAAACTGGGAGCCTGGGGCCTTCGAACTCTGACCCTGTCCGGATCGATAGGAACGATCAGGTCTTCTGCTTGTAAACCGGGGAGGTGCACTCGTCACTGACTGACCTGAGTGCCCGGAATATGTCTGCCTTGATCCCCCTCTATAATCACCTCCTGCGCCTATAGATCTTGCCCGTTTACCTTGCCCTCTATCAGTATCGCGATCACCCCTCTGCGGAGGTTGCTGCCCTTCTAGATTTTGAGCATAGGCTTGAATTCGGGAAATGTCCATCCCGTCCTGCAATGAGGCCATCAAGCAATCCTTGAATAGATGTGGCCCTAAGCCACTCACAAACCTGTGTACCCTGTCACCCATATCGGCTACCATTGTAGAAGCATATCTAGCCAAAGAGTTAAATTGGAGGCTGTACTCCCGGGCGCTCATATTCCCTTGCTTTAAATTCAGAAATCTATCCGCTCTAGCTCGGCGGACCTCGGGTGGCAAGTAATGGCGAATGAAAGCATCAACAAACTCTTGCCACACGGGAGGAGGTGCATTTTCTTGCCTCGATGCTCTCCAATTATTGTACCGTAAAACCGCCACATCTCGGAGTCTATATGATGCCAACTCCACTGACTCGGTCTCAGAAGCATGAATAATCCGCAACGTCCTCAACATTTCATCAATAAAGCCTTGCGGGTCTTCATCAGCTTGGACCCAAAGAATTCCGGCGGATTGAGGCTCATGAAGTCACGGGCTCTAGTACTAGCTGAACGATCACTTGGGCCCGTATTTTGCCTTTGTGCCTGAGCGGCAACCAATTGTGTCAACAAATTAATGGCCTCGGCTACTTGTTGACCCGAAGCAGCCGGTGGAGGAACTGGAGGAATAAGAGCTGGAACAGAAGCCCCTTCTTGTCCTTCTGTGATAGGAGGAGTAGTGGAGGCATTAGATAAAGCCTCATGATGTGACTCTCCTTCATCTATATTCATAGGCGGCTCACTTTCTGCCTGTCTCTTTGCCGTAGTCTTGCCCTTCTGGGCGGCTTTAGCTTTTGGCGGCATTTCTGAAATCATAGTACATTCGTTAGGGAGGGGTATATCTTATACACGGCTCTATCGCACGAGCTCATATGAAGAAGGATGGTCATTTTTCCTAAATGCCCTGTAGCCACTTGTTTATTAGCGTGGTGCGCAACACACCATAAACAAGACTCTACCAGACACGGCTCATAGACACTTCCTAGGACTGAACTGCTGCGATACCATCCATCACGACCCGAACTACGGGCCACGACGGGTATCCGGGGCTAACCACCGAACACCACTCGTCCCATTACCCATAACCTTCCATACATAATATATACGCTCACTTTCATGGAAGCATATCATTATTGGAAACTTAATGATTTTCATAAACATAAACCTTTAGGCCATCGAAATAGTATATACACATATACACATACATATACATGGAGATCATACCATGCTACCCACACATGCGCATCTACGAGCCTCTAATAGAGTACTAAACATATGGACGGGACAGGACCCCGTCATGCCCAAAATATGAATATACAAATATGTACCGAAGAATAATCAATAGCACCTCCCGGATGATGGAGTGCTCACAAATCCGCCCCTGCGGCTCCTAGGGATCGGCACCGTCTCCCTGCCTACGTGGGCATGAACACGGCGTCCGAAGAAAGGACGTCGGTGATTAACATTGTCTTGAGTATGTACGGCGAGAGTGAAACAAACATAATCTGGAAATCATAAGTCATGAGATGAAGGTATAACCTGTACACTCTTTTCATATGAACTAGATTCATGTACATACATCATACATAATTACATCACATACATTATCATAGCATGAAAGCATCATCACATCAATCATACATCATCATATCGTTACCCGCGTCCGGGTAACCATCCCATGCAGCCCACTAGTGGTGACATGTCCGCCACTTTTCTCGGTGCGGTGGAATCCTGCTTGACCCGCCGTAGCGGTGACATGTCCGCCCAATTAGGCACGGTGGAATCATAGCAGCCCGCTGTAGCGGTGACATGTCCGGCCAATTAGGTGCGGTGGAATCACATTATCACACATACCATGCAATTCATATACTTGTCATCATTAACATTCATTTCATGGACATATCGTGGCTTCTCAAAGTTTTACCATAGTTTAGCATCCTTAATTACGTATACATATACATACGTTAAGCTTAAGAGTGGCTATGTTTATGTCGGGGAGTGACGTAAGGTCGCAAACCCTCGGTCATGTTATGGAATGAGCATAAGCGTCATATCTCACCTTGGGAGGATTTACAAAGTAAGGTGAGTGCATATAAGAAAGAATGCCAATGGATCGTGATCATCATTATTGATCTCATAAGAACACCATATCGTGGTCTCTAGAGTCTTTATTACATTCATAGCGTATTTCTTATCCAGTCTCGCTACTCATGAACTTAGACTTTTCATCTCTAGGAACGTAGAAGATTCGTGAAGGAAGAGGAAAATCATGCATAAGATTCATGCCTTAGAAGGAAGGGTAATACCTCATACCTTTGTCGTTTAATTACTTTATAAACGCGGCTCGTCCTCCTTTACGTCCTCGCCTTTACCTTCAAGAGAATCCGTATCGTCGTTAGCTCGGCAATTATAAAACCATGCCTCTTAGGGCTAAAGAAAATTGGGCAGTGTTTCCTTTGTTTGTACTACTTTCCGCCATATTCCATATCAACTTCCAACACTCATAACAACCATCAAAATATCACTAACAACAATCGTCATTTATTCATATAATTCGTATCTCACAATTCTACTTCCATACTCCATATTCATGACTAAAGTCCATCGTCGTATTCTTTCATGTCCAATACTTATTTCATGTTCTAAATATCATTTATAACACGTTTAATATCTCAACATAATCATTTCATGATCCTATCAACTACTATTCCACAATGACATAATCTACCCATTTATGACCCATTTTTTCATACTCTTCCATAATCTAAGTGCTCCATCTTAATAATACTTCAAATAACATGTAAAGTTCATGAAACTCACCTTAGATGGTGGAGGAATAAACCTTGAATGATAATACACCTTCTAGCACAAAACCCTATTTCTTCTCTCTTGGGATTCCTTGGCTTTGGTAGCTTTAATAGAGTTTCTTAAGCTTGATTCTCTTGATTTCTTGTTGTTGATCCTTGATTCACTTAGTTTTCTTGTGGAAGAAATATTTAGAAGTTTCTAGAGGTGTGGAGAGGTTGAAGTCGTGATTGGAAATGAGTAAAATGAAGTGGACTTAACATTTAAAGACTTGGAGAGGTTCGGTAGTGGGACTTCCACGGACAGCTTCACGGTCCGTGGAACCCTTTGTTGGCCGTGGAACTGGTCGTGGTTCACGACCAGCCAGCCACTCTTTCTGCTGGCTGTTCCACGGACACATCCACGGGCCGTGGAACATGGTTGTCATGACCCAACCCCGTAGGCCGCGACTAGTGCCCGAACTGGGCACCCGTACACACCCATTAATCAGAATAGCATACGAATAACTTATACCGTATACAAATAACATATATTTACAGAAAAGTGGAACGTCGCCCCGAAGCTGTCACAAATATACAAATATACATATCGCTGTCATAACTTCCAGAAAATAGTATCACATATAAGTGATAAAAATTTGTCATAGCATAGGGGGACGTCCAAATCACAAATCACACAGACACGACTGAATAGTGAGTACCTATAACCCACACGTATATGTCTACAGAACTCTAGGAGTCATAAAAAAATCATATGACGGGACAGGGCCCCGCCGCACCCGTGAACAAACATATATACAAATATGCGATAACCGAATGCGAATCGAGTGTAGGCTCCAACAAGGGAGCGCTCCAGTCGGTGAACAGGGAATCTGGGTGGATCATCCGGATAAGTATCTGTGCACACGCGGGCATGAAACGCGGCCCCCGAAGGAAGGGGGTCGATGCGGAATATGTACTGAGTATGCAAAGCATGAAATATAGTAAACAAGATCACAGTCAAATCAGAAGTACGGAAAGTAAATGCAATATTCAAAATATGAAAATGCTTACTCATAAAAATACAAATCATGCATAGGGCTCTTAGAACGGTGGTCGCCCGCCTGTCGTTGGCGCCACGCCACAGCATCACACCAGAAGGTTTCATATCTCGCATTTTTGTACAATCGGGAAATTTGAAATAATTGTGGCTTTTAAGAGATAAGGCCATATTTGATTTTTATTTAACATGTGAGTTGGTCATGGGAAGTATTGATGCGAAAAATGTCGAGGAAGGCTAAGGGCAAAATTGGAAATTGAGAAAATGGTTTCATGAATTACGAAAACTAGCCACAGATAATTGGGCTTGAAAAAAAAAGGGGAACAAAGAGGCCCAATTTAAGTGGTGGCCGGTTGTGGAGGAAAATAACATGGGCCAAGCCCATGTAAATTAATACCATGTGACAAAATAAATAAGATGACCACCTCATATTTCTTCATAACTCAAGAAAATTCAAGAAGCAACAACTTGAAGAGCAAAAGAAAAGGCCATTCGGCCATGACCATGGAATTTTAGCCCCTTAAAATCTTGTTCCAAAAATTATTTTCTTGTGGTATTCCTACTAATTCAAGAGTCCTCTACAACGTGGTATAGTTGTTTCGGAAGATAGACCGCTTGTTTCGTCGATTTAACACTTTGGACAAGTGAAGAAGATAAGAAGAAAAAGGTAAGATTTCACTCCTTTTGTCTTGGAAAATATATATATAGGTGTTGTGGAATGTGGAAAGGAATGTGGAGTATGAAAATTTTGTGTTATGGACATATATATATGTATGGCGAAAATGGCATGCATGGAAAGGGATGATTAAAATTTTATTTGTTATATTAATTGTGTTGTTGAAGCCTTGTGATGGAAATGGAGGAAAAATGGTTCAAGTTGGTATGGAAAATTGTTGAAAATGATTATAGGAAATTATGTGATTTTAATAAAGATTTTATGTAATTGTGGAAGTAAGATTCAAAAATGAGAATTATGGTTGTCATTAATAAATTTGGAGGAAAATAATGCGATTTAGTAGTTTTGTCGCATTTGTAGAAGTTTCGGATGGAATATGGCATTTGGCGGGAATACTTGAATTCGTGAATATTGTTGGAATATTATTGAAATATGTTTGAATAATTTTGAATTAGTTAATGGATATGGAAAATGTTGATATTAGTTGAAAGTACGAAGTTGGAGTAGAAGTTGTGACACTATGAAGAAAAGGAGACTAGTTATGTCGAATGTGTTTTGTATTAGATGTTGATGTTGTTAGCATTGTTGTTGGTATGGTTGTTGGTAATCGAGCCGAGTTGAATTCTCGGGGCGGCGAATTTACGGGGAGATCTTTAAATTTACGTAGACAAATAGTGAATTAAAGATTTGAATTCTAAAAGTCTTACTATTGATATTTGGTAAATGTGACCAATTGTAGATTTTGGAGGAAACGGGATTTGAATTTGGAGAAGCGTAAGCAGCGGAAAAGGTATGTAAGGCTTACCCTTCCTTTCTCTTGGCATGTCCTAGATGTGATAGGCTATGATTTGAGCCTCGGGGATGACTCTACTCTTAGAAATCCGAGCTTATATTTATCCCTTTTTCATTCAGTAAAATTGAGCTAAATAACTTACGCTTTATTGTAAAGAAATGTTCAAACGTACGTAACTTTGGAAAATGAAAGCGGAATACCTTGAAATCTTCGAGGATGATCCAATGGCACATAATGACCACGTTTTTATGTTCGTTACCCGAGATGGGCCCACAGTCCCCGAGATTTAGTTGTATTGTTCTATTTGTCTTATTTCCGTAAGATAATTAAGGAAACCTTTGACTATTGTTCCGAATTTGATATAAGTGTCACGGTAACTCGGATATGAGCATTAAGTTCGACTATTCTGATATAAATGCTTCGGTACGAATGATCTGATTTAAACATTTTGATATAAGTATTCCGATGTAAATATTCTGATATAAGTATTCTAATATAAGTATTCAAAAATAAATATTCTGATATATATGTGTTCTGACATAGGTATTCTGATTTAAGTATTTTGGTGTAAGCATTCTGATATGATAACTTCGATATGAGTATCGTATGAGTGTCCATATAAGTATATAAGTACGCTATGTGTATTTGGATATGAGTCGTCGATCCGAGTATTCTAATATGAGTGTGCTCTATAAGCCTTAATGTTCTCCACGTACGATCTCGGATCGCTTAAAAGGTCGGAGAGGTTTACGTATTTCAAACGCTCATAACTTCCCGATATTAATTTGGAAAAACCGAAATTACGTTTCGAAGCTTTTGAATGTCGGTAAGTGTACGTATTCATCGAGTACGGATTTATGTGCATATGGTTTCTCGCGACTACGCTCGTGCAAGGCTCAATGTATGCCATTCCTGCGTCCGGGCCGGGATACGTTATCGTGCGCATGCCTCGGTATATGTATACGTTCACTACGTCCGGGTCGAGGTTACGGTTATCGTGTGGGTTCCATCGCATTGTTCACCGCGTCCCTCATAGGCGGGCGAGGCTGCGTTTATGTATGTGATATTATGATGCGATGATATGGGGACGGTGGCCGGAGATGGCATATGATACGTACGACCGCGTCCCGTACTAGAGGGCGGGTTTCGTATCGCGTCCCTCGGCTGGAGGGCGGGATGTGGTATCGACATATGCTTATGATAATATATGATCGTATGCATAATACGTAGTCCGAAAAATAAGCATTTTGATATTCGGACAAGGTCGCATTTTTTTACTTCCGACTACGATGACGATTTTGTACGTCGGACTTTTACATCTCGATTTTGATAAGGCTACGCCTATTATGCCTCCATACCTCGATTTTTGATTACGAATACGTACGATATATCTCTGTACGTCGACTACGACCACGAATGCGTCCGACACGGCTACGTACGCCTAACTCGATTGCGGGTTACGTTCGATATAGCTGTGCGTACGCGTCGATATATGATCTCGTACGAGCATTCTATATACGTTACACTCTCCGTCGACGTGTGACATCACCGGTGCGCTCTTGTATTTTACGTACCTCTTCGGACATGCGATTTGTAATTGTAAAATAAGCATTTTAGTACTCGGCCGACTTACTTTCTCATACGTTATTTCCGGTATATGGGATAGGTATGTCTGATTTGTGTCTGAGAAATAGGCGTTTGGCATTTTGACTAATGTACTTATCTTTTAGTCTTGTTTGTTTCAGTTATGATTAAATTTTACGTATTGCATGCCTTACATGCTCGGTATTTCGTCATGACCCCGTCTTCGGGGCGTTTAAATGCGCGCGGTACTCCCAGATGAGCTAAAGTTATTATAGAAGATGTTCCGGCGAGAGATGGCAAGCTCCGTTCTCTGGGAGGGCCGGAAAGTCGAGAGGTTGTTTGTTATGATTTCGGAGTTATGTTAGAGACTTTGCGACGGCGTCGTGGGTATTAGTTGTCGGTCGTAAGCGGCTCCGTCAGCCGATATGTTGGTCTGTGTTATATACTGAATTTTGTATGATTATAGATTTGTTCAAGTTGAAGGCTACAAAAAAAAAATCTACTATGTATTTTATCTTATTTGATTTAAGAAGTTTGACGTGATTTTATGTGCAGCAAGAGTCTGAGGGTTCGCTCGGCCCTAAATAAGGGTCGGGTGCCCATCACACCCTAGTAAGGTCGGGGTGTGACAGTAAAGTAAGGGTAACGTAGTTGAATAAAGGCTATTGTGATGATATTATGAATGTTGTTATTGATGTTTGGGAGTTGATATATGATATGAGGGATGTTGTATAAACAAAGGAGATGCTGTCCGATTTTCTCTAGAATTAGTCATGAATGCTAAAGTTATCCATTATCTAATATGAGCATGCATTTCAATGAAGGTAGGACGTGAGTCTTGAAGAAGAACGTACAAGTGATAGAATAGTTGCACGGAAAGGTATGTAAGGCTAACCCTTCTTTCATAAGGCATGGTTCTTTGGCCAAATGTTCATCTTCTTATGAGTCATGATGCTCACTAATGATCCTAGCTCGAGAAGCTATTAAGCTAATGATGCTCCAATGATATGATTGTGCTAAGTTCCTTATACGACGAGTAATACTCTAAGGATAGAAGGTAATGAATGACGATAGTAAAAAGGCTAAGGATATATATGAGCTTATATGTATGTGTGCCCGTGAGAGGCTATTGTGAATACCGAGCTTATATGGCCGGGTAGAATATAATGAATATGTATATCTATATGACGACGCGCGCACACCACTGCAGTTGGGTACGAATAACACTGAGCCTTGGTAGGGCCAGGTACGTGAAGCACCGAACCTTCGTGGTCGGGTACGCTATATAGTAAGCTATGTATATGACATCTATATGAGTACGAATAAGCTATGTATATGACATCTATATGAGTACGAATAAGCTATGTATATGACATTTATAAGAGTACGACTATGCTATGTGCATGACATCAATTAGAGTACGAATATGTAAGACCATGTAAGTGCCAAGTAAGGGCTATGTATATGATATGAGCATGAACATGAAAGGAGTTATGAATACGAATACGAAAATAGATACGAAGGTAAATGAGCAAGAATATGAATGTATGTACGCGACTATGCAATAAAAATGGAACTTCCCTATGGAAAGCAGGTAAGTGCTATGATGATGATGCTATTATCTCCCATCTTGTGATATTTCATATGTTATCCATTATGCTTCTATTGTCACGACCCAACCCCGTAGGCCGTGACTAGTGCCCGAGCTGGGCACCCAAACACATTCGTCAAATCCGAAACACATACAGACGGCTTATGCGTATACAAATATCAGACACTGGCTCAGATTAGCTCAAACTATCTCAAACACATCTCAAACACAAACATATATATATCGAAAGCCGGCAAGGCTATCCAACGGCGCAACGGCCCAAAACATGTACAAATGCAAGCCGACAAGGCATCGTCACGGCGAACGGGATCGCCCGAACATATATCATACAAACACACACACATACGAATAGGCCTAACCCACATACATGTCCACAGACCTCTAAACAGACAAACAGAATCATATGACGGGACAAGGCCCCGCCGTACCCCTGAACAAACCAATACATATGCAGCGAACGAGTATATACCAAAATGTGGCTCCGAAAAATAAGAGGAGCACTCCAAACAGCAGAAAAGGGTGTCCTAGACAGGCGGATCACCAAACTGTGCATCCGTACTGGGGCATGAAACGCGGCCCCCGAAGAAAGGGGGTCGGTCTGACGAAATATGTACCGAGTATGCAAAGCGAAAGATATAGTAAACAAATCTGAGTCATAATCGAAACAGAAGTACAGTGTCTGTTATATCTCGCATTTTGTACGTCGGAATATTTTAAGACAATTGCGGGAAGTTATGGACAAGGCTACTTTTTGACTTTGAATTAAGTGTAAGTCGCATATTCATCTTTTATTGGTATGAAGTACGAAGGGTACGTTTGGAATAAGGAAAGTTGGAAGTTAAGAGTTGGAGGAAATATTTCATGAAATAGCCAAGAATGGCCAAGTGGCCGTGGGTCCCACCCATGGTTGGCCAATTGTCTTAAGCCATGAAGAGGTACATGTGGTCACCTTGTATTTGTAGGGACTAAATGTGCATGAAAACAAAGATGACAAGGCAAGCAAGACAACTCTTCATCTTTTGTGACTTAAGGAAAAATCTAGAAAAATGGAGAAATTTGGAGGGAAAGAAAAAAAAAAAAGAGAAAAGAAGAGCACATGATCAGCCATGTGCATATACTTATATATATATATATATATATATATATGAGCAAGTCATGAGAAGGGAGGCACAACACTTCATTATTTACTTCTCTAGAAAATTCAAGAAAGAAGGAGAAAAAAGAGAAGGAGAAAAACGGCCAAAAGGGGCTGGCTGAACCAGCCCCATGAGTTTGATCAAGAAAATTTTGTTCTTCATGCTTTCCTACCAATTGGAAGGTCCTCGTCGACGTGGAGAAGTTGTTGGAACAAGAGGAGCATTCGTTGTTGTTATAGACACTCCTAGCCGTGTGGAGGAGTTGTATGGAAAAGGTAAGGCTTAATTTTCTTTACATGTTTTGTGGATGAATTATGTATGTTGAAGTAGGTAGAAATGGATGAAGTTCATGGAATTATGGTATATGAGGTGTAGCCGTGTGTATATGATATGATATAGGAATGAAGAATTAATTTACTTAGCATGTTTGGATTGTTGTATTACGGATAGTTGAGCATGTTGTAATGTGAAGGAACGGATGAACTTCATGAATTTATGTATGTTAAAGCTTATCCGTGTAGGGGCTGTTTTCGATGGAACATGATGAATTAATTCTATGTAGTATTTTGGTTGTCGTATTGTGAATTCTACAAGGTGAAATGAAGATTTAATGACTTATGTTGGTGTTGCAATTGTTGTGGGCTGTTTTGAAAGTCAATATGATTTTGATACGTTTTCTCATAATTGTAAAGATCATGTTGTAATGTATGGGATTGTGGAGGTAATTTATGAATTTGGAGGAAGAAAATGTGTTATGAATGTTTCTAATGGAAGTAGAAGGTTTCGGCCACATTGTGTGTTAGAGGGGCTGATTTGGAGCTTAATGTGATTTCAATATGTTTTCTTAAATTTATGGAAATGATGTTGTTAACATATGAGATTGTCGAAATAGTTTATGAATTTGAAAGAGAGAAGTGTGGTTATTGTTTTTATTGGAGTTGGAAAGTCTTGAGGGGAAGTAGTATGTTGATTGAATTGCTAGAATGTATCTTGGGTTAATTATTGAAATTGTTAGTATAATTGTTGGCATTGTTGTTGATAGATTGGCCGGGTTGAATTCCCGGATTGTTGTTGATTAAAATTTGCTAAGTTGAAGTTTTGGAGATGGTGTAATTATAGGGGAGGTGCTGCCGAAATTTCGGTAGACAAGTGTTACTTTAAGATTTGATTTCTAAATGCTCTAATTAATGTTTGGCGAATGTGACCAAATTGTAGATTTTGGCGAATTTGGAGCTTGAATTTGGAGAAGTGTAAGAAGCGGAAAAGGTATGTGAGGCTTTACCCTTCCTTCTTTGGCATGTCTTAGACATAATAGGGATGAATACGAGCCTCGGGGACGATCCTATTCCTAGAAATCCAAAATTGAAATTGACCCTTTTTCATTCAATAGAATTGAATTAAGTTTTCATATCTTATTGAAACAATTGCATCTAACATCTATGATTTGTTAAATGAAAGCGGAGTACACTAGAACCCTTATAAGTGTTGTAGTTATCCTAATGAATGTATTTCCATGATGATTATGATGAATATGGTTTCATAGTTGAAAATCTCGAGCCACAGACTCAATATGAATATGAGAATATTAAGTTAGTTCCTAATCCTAAACCTTGTTTCCTTGAACATGACTCTACTTTCTAAAGACTGCAAGAACATAAGTTGATGCCTTATGAAGTTGTGATCTTACTATATGTTCCCTCTTATTACTACCCTTCGTTATGGCCTCGCCTTATATTACTAGTTCCTTCAAGGTGAGACAAAGCAGCTAGAGTTATTCCATAATGTAGTCGGAGGCTACCGACCTTATGTCACTCCGATATGGACCTATTTTCCTTGGGCTCTCATGTATCTTTGTAATACGTTATAAGTATAAGTATATGTATATGGGGAAAGTTGGGAAAGAGGGAAGGCGCTATAGACGCATAGCCACCTGATCAGTTGGAGTATGATACATGATTTCGTCCCGGACGCGGGATGCCCGGACGCGGGATATGTGGTTAAATGGATCGGAGCCGACGCCTCGACAATATGATATGGTTATTTTCAATATATACATACATATAAGAAGAAGTGTTTTCAAAGAAAAGCAAAGTAAAGTACATGTATATGGATCGGGCTGCACGTTCCGCAGCATTATATATATATATATGGATCGGGCTGCACGTTCCGCAGCACTAAGCATGCATGGTCCCGCCTAAAAGGCACTCAGATGTACAGGTTACTCTTTATTTCATGATATGTTCTATATTTTGTCTTGTTACTATTCATGCTTTATATCCCTCCATATGTTATTACTCATGCCTTACATACTCGGTACATTGCTCGTACTGACGTCCCTTCTTGTGGACGCTGCGTTTCATGCCGCGCAGGTACACCCAGATGAGCTGAAGATTTTAGTAGAAGCTGTTCCAGCGGGATTGGCGAACTCCATTTCTTCCGGAGTGCAGCCGAGTCAGAGAGCTATGTTATGACAGTTGTTCTATGCTAGAGACTTTGCAGACAGTGTCGTGGGTATAAGATGTCGATTATGTCAACGGCTATGTAAGCCGTCGTATTATTATGTGTTGTATTATATGTTTCATATGTTACAAGTTTTATTTGATTGGAACAAGATGAAAAGTATGTTTGACTTTCTGAAAAAAAAAATCTCCGTTTGTAATTATGTTATGACTAAAGGCCCAGTATGATTATGAGTGTCACAGGAGTCAGCGGGTTCGCTCGGCCCCTAGGTAAGGGTCGGAGTGCCATCACACCCTATCGGATTAAGGGTGTGATGGTGTCACACCCTTAATCCGATAGGGTGTGATGGGCACCGACCACCTAGGACCGAGCGAACCACGGGCTTTCGTAATACACAAAATCATGCGGCCCGCAAAACGTGTCAAAATGCAGAAGGAAAATTTTCAAAGAACATCATACTCTTCGTCTTTTTCAAATCAAATAAAACCTGTAGTCATAACGAATCTGTAACATAATGCGTACTGATATATCGGCTTACATAGCCGATTACAAAACAAATCTGCAGCATAATGCATAATAATACATCGGCTTATGCAGCCGCTCACAAAACTGACATATCACACACACGACACTGTCTGCAAAGTCTCTAACTTAACTCCAGATACCATACAAAAGTACTCTGACTCGGCAGCGCTCCGAGGAAATGGAGCTCGCCAATCCGAGTCGGAACATCTTCTCGCTAACATCATCTCTCAATACGTGGGTACTGCGCGGCATGAAACGCGACCCCCGAAGAAAGGGGTCGATACGGAATATGTACTGAGTATGCAAAGCCAAAAATACGAAAGCGAAATCATAACCGAAGTAAGTAGTACCGAAAAAATAGTGCAATACGTGTAACCCACAAGACTTACTTTTAAAACCTAATTCGTGCATATCCATATCATATCCGAATCATCAGGGGACTTAGAAACATGAGTAAATAATCATCATACCATCATGTTATCATATATCATATCAGACTTCGTGTCACATCGTATTTCGAATACATATCATACCTCGAATACACCTCATACTTGAGAATACACATCGTACTTGAATACACACATATAACATATAACGTGTCCCGGCCCTCCAGCCGAGGGACTCGGTGATATAACAAATCATCATATCATCACCATGTATACATATAGCGTGTCTCGGCCCTCAGTGAGGGACTCGGTGTTTAGAATCATCATATCACCATCATATATATACATATAGCGTGTGTCGTCCCTCTAGTGAGGGACTCGGTGTATAGCGTGTCCCGGCCCTCTAGTGAGGGACTCGGTGTATAGCGTGTCCCGGCCCTCTAGTGAGGGACTCGGTGTATAGCGTGTCTCGGCCCTCTAGTGAGGGACTCGGTGTATAGAATCATGTCATCATCACATTATCACATATCATATCACACATACACATTCCGCGGCAAAAAACCCAGCGGCACTATCACATACACACACATACGGCCAAGAATTCACGGCATACCACATATACACATACCGCGGCCAAGAATCCAGCGGCAATATCACATATACACATACCGCGGCCAAGAATCCAGCGGTAATATCACATATACACATACCGCGGCCAAGAATCCAGCGGCAATATCACATATACACATACCGTGGCCAAGAATCCAGCGATCATGTCACAGCCCGCGGTCAAGTATCCAGTGAACAATATCACACATACCGAACGGGACTCGGCGAAAAAATGTAACAACGTCATGCACGAGCGAGAATTACAAGTAACCAAATACGATTTAAAACATTTACAAAGACTTAATAGGTTATTCAAACGAACCATCATTTACGGGGCCAAAACGGTAGTCAAATCGATTTCTTCCGAACGTTACTCGGGGACATATCAAACCGAACTTCGAAACCGTAGTTACGTATCAAAATCACATACATAAAAATCCTTATTTCAGACTCAATAGATAAATAAGTGATCATACTCGGGGGTCGGAAAGATAGTCATATTAAGTTCTCTTCAAAAAGTCGTTAGGATTACACAAAGAAAAGTCGCGGGACCCACGGACGAGCGTCAACCCAATCCGGGCCCGCCTATGGAAATCATAGTCATTATACGTCATAGAATCATTTCCGAGCATATCAAAGTCATCCGGTTCTGTCTGTGAAAGTTACGGACGTTCGTAGTTACAAACATTTTTTTGAAAACGAGACTTTTTTTTGAAAGCAAAACTTTTTTGAAAACAAAACTTTTTATGCAACATTTGATAACCAATCACACAAAATCATATAAGCCATAGCTTGACCATATAAGGATACCAACATCAAGAAGCAAATAAGCATTGTAAACGTGCTCGGACTTCAAGAATGGAATTACCCCCAAGGCTCATAACACATCATATCTTACTTCCGTCTAAGACATGCCAAAAGAAAAGAAGGATAAGCTTTACATACCTTGATTGCTTCCTAAGCTAATCCAAACTCAAGTCTCGGCTTCTCAAAATCTACAACACGTCATTAGACACCAAACATTAGTCATAGGCACCTCGGAATCCCATTTTAAGCTCGCACTTTATTTACAAAAATTTGGGCAGCATTTCCCCTGTAAATTCAACACCCCGAGAATTTAACTCGGCCAAATTCATCAACAACAATGCCAACAAACATTCTAACAACATCAACCATTAATTCAAAACGCACTTTAACATCAACAACCTTTTTTTCACACAATGCGACGGCATTCCAATTACGTTCAAATCAACATATATAATCAACCCAACATCATTGCCCACGCGTTCAAATACCAATTCAAAACTATTCAAACATGATTCAATAACATTTCCAACAATCCACAAAATTATTCAAAACAACTCAACCAAAACATAAGGCAACCCGAAACCTTCCAAGTCCAAGGAAATATCAACAACGCATTTCTTTTCTTCCAAATTCATAAACCATACTAACAATCTACCCATTAGCAACATTATTTTCATAAATACAAAAGACCACATTAGAATCACATTAGCTTCCAAATCAGCCCATAAACGTTCTCTACTTCAACTTGGACCATTAAATCATCATTTTCACCATAGAATCCATACAACAACAACCAAACATACTAAATAAAATTAGTTCATCATGTGCTACAAAACAACACCTATACACGGCCACATACCAACTTCCATATTTCCATGAATTTCATTTGTTTCTACATCACATATTCCATAACAACAACAACTAAAATACTAAGTAACATTAATTCATTCCTTGCCATGTACAACACCATACATACGGCCAACACACCCCCATGCAAATTTCATGATTTTCATTCATTTCCTACACACCACAACAACACACAAACATGCTAAATACAATTTATCCATCACTCCTACTACACCACACACACACACGGCCAACACCCACACACACACGGCCACCACCCAACATGCCATATCTCATGAATTTCATCCATTTTTACATACTACAACACATATAAACCATCCATAACATATAAAAATAAGATTAAACTCACCTTTCTTCACAACTTCACAACTTGGCTAAGGTGGTGGATGAAGAAAACGAGTAGTCTATTGCTTCCAACAACACTTCCACGTTAATGAGCACCCTGCAGTTAGTAAGTTTGCATGAAGAAACAATTTTTTTGATGGCCAAATCTTGGTCTTGGTGTTATATCCCGCATTTTGTACGTTGAAATATTTTAAGTTGGTTGCGACAAGTTGTGGACAAGACTTTTAATTATTGGCTTTGTTGATTTTGTGTTAATGCACAAGTTGCATATTTTCATCTTTTCAATTGGTATGGAATGTTAAGGGTAAAATTGAAATAAGAAAAATTTGGGGTTAAAAGTGAATTATGGAAAGTTGAGCATTTCATGAAAATTAAGGGCTAGAAGTGAAATTTTGGAAAGATAATATTTCATGAAAATGGCCATATGAGGCCATGTGTGTGTGTAGCCATAGGGCCATGTGGATGAATTATATATGTAGTAAAAGATGACTAAGTCATCTTATTTTCCTCATCTCCATCCTTAGAATTTTCAAGAAGCTTGGAGAACCAAAAGCAAGCAACCATTCGGCCATGTCCATGGAAATTTGAAGACCAAAACTCTCCATCAAAAATATTTTCTTGTAGCTTTTCTACTAAGTGGAAGGCCCTTATTAATATGGAGTGGTTGTTGGAGTAAGCCATCCATTCATCTTTGCAAACCACCAACCCTAGCCAAGTGGAAAGCTAAGAGGTAAAGGTGAGATTTAATCTCCTTTTCATGTGTTATGGATGATTTGTGTATGTTGTGGAGTGTGGAAATGAATGAAATCATGAAAATATGGATGTTGATGTTTGGCCGGGTGTGTAATGGTGTGGGAGTGATGAATTAATTGTATTAGCATGTTTGGGTGTTGTTTTAGTGTGTAGAAATGGATAGAAATCATGGAATTTATGTATGTGATGTGTGGCCGAAAATGGGCTGATTTGGCATAGGTATGTTGAACTAATTTTGTGTAGTATTTTGGTTGATGTGGTTATGTGTTTTATGATGAGAATGAAGGTATTGAGTGATTCAAGTTAAAGTTGTAATTGTTGTGTTGTGGCCGTGTATGTGTAGTGTAGTGTATGAAGAACTAAATTTATTTAGTATGGTTGGAATGTTGTGTTGTGATTCTATGATGAAAAGTGAAGTTTTAATGAGCCAAGTCAAGATATAATCATGTGGGCTGAATTGGACGATAATGTGATATTAATATGGTTTCTTGAATTTATGAAAATGAAGTTGTTAACGAATGGATTGTTGGCATAGTTTATGAGTTTGGAAGAAAATTTTTTTGTTGGTGATGTTCTTGTTGAATTGGCATGATTTCGGGTAAGGTTATGCATTGGATTGGTTGTTTGGAATATTATGCGGGTTGTTGGAAATGTTCTTGAATCGTGTTTGAAAGGTTTTGGATTGTTATTTGAATAGGCGATCGTTGATATTAGTTTGGATATATGTAGTTGAATTGAATATATATGAATGTTGTCAAATGATGTGGAAAGGGATTATTAATGTTAGAATGCGTTTGGAATTGCTTATTGGTATTGCTATTGTGTTGTTGGTATTGTTGATAATGATTTGGCCGAGTTAAATTCTCGGAGATGTCCAAGTTATAGGGAAATGTTGCCCAAAATTCGTAGAAAAAGTAATGGCTTGGAATTGAATTCTTCGATGTTTATGGCTAATGTTGATATCAAATGACGTGTTGTAGATTTTGAGAAGCCGAGACTTGAGTTTGGATTAGCTTAGGAAGCAACCGAGGTATGTGAAGCTTACCCTTCTTTTCTTTTGGCATGTCTTAGACGGGATTAAGGTATGACATGATTTGTGCCTCGGGGTAACTCCATTCTTAAGTTTCGAGTATGTTTGTGATTCGTTTTTGCTTTTGATGTTGGTATCCTTAGTATGGTCAGGCTATGGTTCGTATGTTTTTGATATGATTGAGTTTTAAATGTTGTGTAAACGGTTCTTATTTGTTTCTTGATATTCGTATCCTTAATGCGGTCGAATTATGATCCTTATGTCTTTTGTATGATTAAATTTTAAGGTTGCAAAGAGTTCGTTTTCAAAAGAGTTTTGTTTTCAAAAGAGATGCGTTTCCTAAACGATTTCGAAACTACGAACGCCCGTAACTTTCAAGGAAGGGCTCGGATCGCTTTGATTTCTTCGCAAATGATTTCATGACGAGTAAGGACTTTGATTTTCATAGGCGGGCCCGGATCGGGTTGACGCTCGTCCGTGGTCCCGCAACTTTTCTATGTTTGGTTTTAATGACCTATTTTTGAAAGAATTTAATATAACTATTTTTCCGACCCCCGAGTAACAGCATATATTCATCCGTTGAGTACGAAATAAGGATTTTTACGTATGTAATTTTGATACGTGACTATGGTTTTGGAGTTTGGTTTGACATGTTCAAGAGGGATATTCGGAAGGAAATCGATTTGACTACGTTTTGGCTTGTAAATGATGGTTCGTTTGATTAATCTATTGGGTCTTTGAAAATGTTTTAAACTATATTTGGTTACTCACGATTCTACTCGTGCATTCCTCGTTACATTTTTCGCCAAGTCCGGGCCGGTTGTTATCGGGCGCACTATGCAGTTATCGAAATATGATGTGTATTACAAGTATGATGTGTATTTCGAAACATGATGTGATACGAAGTCTGATATGATATGATGGTCTGATTTACCGGTGCGTACTCTGGAATATGATGTGTCCGGTTCGCCGAGCCCCTTTTCGGTCGGGAACCGCGTTTGTATTATGGTGTTATGATGTGTCTGGTACTCCGAGCCCCTTTCGGCCGGGTACTGTGTGTATATGTGATGTTATATGTTATATGTATGGATTACGAATATGATCTGTTGGTATCAGGGCCGGTGGTGGGGCAAACCCAATGGTGGGGCAAACCCAGTGGTGGGGCAAACCCAATGATGATACAAAATTCCACATTAGTTTAGGCAAATCCCACATTGGTTTAGGCAAATCCCACACTGGTTTAGGCAAATCCCACATTGGTTTAGGCAAATCCCACATTGGTTTAAGCCAATCCCATATCGGTTAATGGCATCTCATATGACCGGTCATGATATTATGATGCGTTACAGTATGTGTATGATGATTATACGTGATTTGGGTTTCAGGAGTAAGCATTTTGGGCATTCTGGTTATTGTATTTGTCTTCTGTACCTCTGATGTACGGTTTGTGTTTCAGATGCGAGCACTTTGGTATGCTGGTTATTATGCCCACTTTCTGTACTTCTGTTTCGATTGTGGTTCGGTTTCCCATCGTAACCACGCTTTACATACTCGGTACACATGTCGTGCGACCCCTTCTTCGGGGGCTGCGTTTCATGCCGCGCGGTGCACGACAGTAAGAGGATTCTAGTGGAAGATGTTCCCGGTGGCGAACTCCACTTTTTCCCGGAGTCGCCGCTGAGTCCGAGCATTTATGTTCGGTATTTGGGTTATGTTAGAGACTTTGCGGACGGTCATGTATGTAATATGTATCGATTGTAAGCGGCTAGGCGAGCCGATATGTTGTTTTGCATTATTACGCGATTCATTTTGTAATCGGCTATGTAAGCCGATATATCAGTATGCATTATGTTACAGATTTTGTACGGTCGCAAGTTTTATTTGATTTGAAAAGATGAAAAGCATGTTTGATTTTCTGAAAAATTTTCATTGTGTACTTATGTCATGTTCTGTGGGCCCAGTATGATTGTGAGTATTACGAGAGTCAGCGGGTTCGCTCGGCCCTAAGTAAGGGTCGGGTGCCCATCACGCCCTATCGGAAATTAGGGTGTGACAAATTGGTATCGCAGCGATTCGTCCTAGGGGTTGTCGCAAAGTCGTGTCCCGGAGAGTCTTGTTTATGGTGTGTGTTGCGCGCCACATTTATAAACAGGAGGCTACGGGGCATTTAGGGTGGTTACTCTTCTTTCACGTCTGAGATCGTGCCATAGAGCCAAGTCACAGGAAATGAGATTCCCGGTACTAAGTTTTGATTGCAGCTGAAGAATGACACCGATAGAAGGAAGCGATTGATGATGTTGGAAGTTACAAAGTACGCATGTAAGCAAAGGTATGAAAGGTATATGTTGGGTAAGGTACTGAAGTATGATCGAAATGTAAAGTTGAAGATTAAAAGGGAAAGTAAACAGGAAAGTGTAACAGGTGCAGTTTGAGCTGGGCATACGAGGTATGTTTATTATTTTTGTACTGTTGATGATATTGGGAGCCCTGTGAGGCTGTGATACGATATGACATGTATCTATGTATATGTGTATGCTGGCCCTGTGAGGCATTGTTGGTATTTCCTGCGAGCAGGTTTTGAGATAGGAAGAAATATAGAGGAAACTCTGCCGAAATTTTTCCAAAAAAAAAAAAAGAGAAAAGAGAATGAGATATGGGTTCGTAATACGACTAGAAAGGTCGTGCCGATAGTAACAGTGAGATTGAGACAAGAGTACAGAGGAAAGGAATTGTGATGTATACGAATGTATTGATAAAACGGTTTGTAAGGTATTAAGGATAAGGAACGAAGAAAAGATAAAGAAGAAATATGATTGGTAGGTGAGATTACATGCTATGGTAATAAAGGAAACCCCTCCGAGATCCTTATAAGACCTTACGAGATTAGTTGAACATTCGAGGATGAATGTTCTAAAGGGGGGGAGGATGTTATATCCCGCATTTTGTACGTTGAAATATTTTAAGTTGGTTGCGACAAGTTGTGGACAAGACTTTTAATTTCCGGCTTTGTTGATTTTGTGTTAATGCACAAGTTGCATATTTTCATCTTTTTAATTGGTTTGGAATGTTAAGGGTAAAATTGGAATAAGAAAAATTTGGGGTTAAAAGTGAATTATGGAAAGTTGAGCACTTCATGAAAATTAAGGGCTAGAAGTGAAATTTTGGAAAGATAATATTTCATGAAAATGGCCATATGAGGCCATGTGTGTGTGTGGGCCATAGGGCCATGTGGATGAATTATATATGTAGTAAAAGATGACTAAGTCATCTTATTTTCCTCATCTCCATCCTTAGAATTTTCAAGAAGCTTGGAGAACCAAAAGCAAGCAACCATTCGGCCATGTCCATGGAAATTTGAAGACCAAAACTCTCCATCAAAAAAATATTTTCTTGTAGCTTTTCTACTAAGTGGAAAGCCCTTATTAATATGGAGTGGTTGTTGGAGTAAGCCATCCATTCATCTTTGCAAACCACCAACCCTAGCCAAGTGGAAAGCTAAGAGGTAAAGGTGAGATTTAATCTCCCTTTTCATGTGTTATGGATGATTTGTGTATGTTGTGGAGTGTGGAAATGAATGAAATCATGAAAATATGGATGTTGATGTTTGGCCGTGGGTGTGTAATGGTGTGGGAGTGATGAATTAATTGTATTAGCATGTTTGGGTGTTGTTGTAGTGTGTAGAAATGGATAGAAATCATGGAATTTATGTATGTGATGTGTGGCCGAAAATGGGCTGATTTGGCATAGGTATGTTGAACTAATTTTGTGTAGTATTTTGGTTGATGTGGTTATGTGTTTTATGATGAGAATGAAGGTATTGAGTGATTCAAGTTAAAGTTGTAATTGTTGTGTTGTGGCCGTGTATGTGTAGTGTAGTGTAGAAGTGAAGAACTAAATTTATTTAGTATGGTTGGAATGTTGTGTTGTGGATTCTATGATGAAAAGTGAAATTTTAATGAGCCAAGTTGAAGATATAATCATGTGGGCTGAATTGGACGATAATGTGATATTAATATGGTTTCTTAAATTTATGAAAATGAAGTTGTTAACGAATGGATTGTTGGCATGGTTTATGAGTTTGGAAGAAAATTTTTTTGTTGGTGGTGTTCTTGTTGAATTGGCATGATTTCGGTTAAGGTTGTGCATTGGATTGGTTGTTTGGAATATTATGCGGGTTGTTGGAAATGTTCTTGAATCGTGTTTGAAAGGTTTTGGATTGTTATTTGAATAGGCGATCGTTGATATTAGTTTGGATATATGTAGTTGAATTGAATATATATGAATGTTGTCGAATGATGTGGAAAGGGATTATTAATGTTAGAATGCGTTTGGAATTGCTTATTGATATTGCTATTGTGTTGTTGGTATTGTTGATAATGATTTGGCGAGTTAAATTCTCGGGGATGTCCAAGTTATAGGGGAAATGCTTTGAAATTCGTAGAAAAAGTAATGGCTTGGAATTGAATTCTTCGATGTTTATGGCTAATGTTGATATCAAATGATGTGTTGTAGATTTTGAGAAGCCGAGACTTGAGTTTGGATTAGCTTAGGAAGCAACCGAGGTATGTGAAGCTTGCCCTTCTTTTCTTTTGGCATGTCTTAGACGGGATTAAGGTATGACATGATTTGTGCCTCGGGGTAACTCCATTCTTAAGTTTCGAGTATGTTTGTGATTCGTATTTGCTTTTGATGTTGGTATCCTTAGTATGGTCGGGCTATGGTTCGTATGTTTTTGATATGATTGAGTTTGAAATGTTGTGTAAACGGTTCTTATTTGTTTCTTGATATTCGTATCCTTAATGCGGTCGAATTATGATCCTTATGTCTTTTGTATGATTAAATTTTTAAGGTTGCAAAAGAGTTCTGTTTTCAAAAGAGTTTTGTTTTCAAAAGAGATCTGTTCCTAAACGATTTCGAAACTACGAACGCCCGTAACTTTCAAGGAAGGGCTCGGATCGCTTTGATTTCTTCGCAAATGATTTCATGACGAGTAAGGACTTTGATTTTCATAGGCGGGCTCGGATCGGGTTGACGCTCGTCCGTGGGTCCCGTGACTTTTCTATGTTTGGTTTTAATGACCTATTTTTGAAAGAATTTAATATAACTATTTTTCCGACCCCCGAGTATGAGCATATATTCATCTGTTGAGTCTGAAATAAGGATTTTTACGTATGTAATTTTGATACGTGACTATGGTTTTTGGAGTTCGGTTTGACATGTTCCCGAGGGATATTCGGAAGGAAATCTGATTTGACTACTGTTTTGGCTTATAAATGATGGTTCGCTTGATTAATCTTTTGGGTCTTTGAAAATGTTTTAAACTATACTTGGTTACTCACGATTCTACTCGTGCATTCTGCTGTTACATTTTTCGCCAAGTCCCGGGCCGGTTATGTTATCGGGCGCACTATGCTGTATTCTGAAATATGATGTGTATTCTGAAGTATGATGTGTATTTCGAAACATGATGTGATACGAAGTCTGATATGATATGATGGTCTGATTTACCGATGCGTATTCTGGAATATGATGTGTCCGGTTCGCCGAGCCCCTTTTCGGTTGGGAACCGCGTTTGTATTATGGTGTTATGATGTGTCTGGTACGCCGAGCCCCTTTCGGCCGGGTACTGTGTGTATATGTTATGTTATATGTTATATGTATGGATTCTAGAATATGATCTGTTGGTATCAGGGCCGGTGGTGGGGCAAACCCAATGGTGGGGCAAACCCAGTGGTGGGGCAAACCCAATAGTGGGGCAAACCCAATGATGATGCAAAATTCCACATTGGTTTAGGCAAATCCCACATTGGTTTAGGCAAATCCCACACTGGTTTAGGCAAATCCCATATTGGTTTAGGCAAATCCCACATTGGTTTAGGCCAATCCCACATCGGTTAATGGTATCTCATATGACCGGTCGTGATGTTATGATACGTTACGGTATGTGTATGATGATTATGCGTGATTTGTGTTTCAGGAGTAAGCATTTTGGGCATTCTGGTTATTGTATTTGTCTTCTGTACCTCTGATGTACGGTTTGTGTTTCAGATGCGAGCACTTTGGTATGCTGGTTATTATGCCCACTTTCTGTACTTGTTTCGATTGTGGTTCGGTTCGTTCTTCGTAACTTCGCTTTACATACTCGGTACATATGTCGTCGACCCCCTTTCTTCGGGGTGCGTTTCATGTCGCGCGGCAGTGCACGGATGAGTAAGAGGATTCTAGTGGAAGATGTTCCGAAATGGATTGGCGAACTTCACTTTTTCCCGAGTCTTCGCCGAGTCCGAGCATTTATGTTCTGGTATTTGGGTTATGTTAGAGACTTTGCAGACAGGGTCATGTATGTAATATGTAGTTGTAAGTGGCTAGGCGAGCCGATATGTTGTTATGCATTATTCTGCAGATTCATTTTGTAATCGGCTATGTAAGCCGATATATCAGTATGCATTATGTTACAGATTTTGTACGGTCGCAAGTTTTATTTGATTTGAAAAGATGAAAAGCATGTTTGATTTTCCGAAAAATTTTCATTGTGTACTTATGTCATGTTCTGTGGTGTTAGAACCCGTATTTTTGTACATTGGAACAATCTGGACTAATTATGATAAGTTAAGTACAAAACTATTCCGGGATACAAAGTCGGGATTTTTGACCTTTGATTTTATTTTAAGTCATAAGTTGTGCATGAATTTGTTGGTACGGAATAATTAGGAGAATTTGGGACCAAAAGTGAAAAAATTGGAAGTTGAAATCATCCACTTTTTCCATGTTGTGGCCGTGTGATGTGGAGTGGAGCCCACACAATTTTTGTGTCATCTTTTAAGTGATCCAACACATTAATGTGGGCCAAGGGAATTGTACACTTCATAAGATGTTAAAAGATGACCATTAGTTCATTTCACTTCATTCACACTTAGAAAAAAAAAAAAAGATTGAAGCTCTCCACAAAGGAGGCTCTCGGCTAGCAGCTCCAAAAACCCACTCCCATTTCTAGCTCTTCCAAAATTCTTCCATTGATGTAAACCCATTATTTTGAGGTCCCTAAGTAGCGTGGAAGCATCGTTGGAGCGATCAACCCACTAATTTTCATCTTTGGAAACCCTAGGCTATTGGGAAATTAAAGAGAAAGGTAAGATTTGATTATGCTTTGTATGTTATAAAGGTTGTATGCTTGTTATAGTATGTTATAATGGAGGAAAATCATGAAATATGGAATGTTGGAAGTGAGTTGTGTGTGTGTGGTGTTAGCCGTGTAGAGTGGGTGTTTTTTGTGTTGTGTTGGAACTATGAATTAATGCCTTGTTAGTTTATTATGATCATTGTAAGGTGAAGAACGATTGAGAATCATCCATATATGTATATGTGTAGTGTTGGTCGAAATGGGTCATATTCTATGACAATGAACGAATCGATATCGCTTAATGTTTTAGTCGTCGTCGCTATGAATTCTATGTTGGAAATGAATGTTTAATGGCTCAAATTGATATTGTGATTGTTGCGGACTGATTTGGAGATTTTTGTATATTTAATGTAATTTGTATGTTGGTGAAAATAGCATTGTTAGAATGTGAATTGTGGATACAATCATGATTTGAAAATCAGGAATAAGTTGAAATGAGGTTCTCGGTTAGGGGGCTGTTTCGGCTGAATTGGAGAAAAATGTGGGTTGTTGAAAATGTTGTATGAATTGCTTAGAATGCCTTTAAATATTTTTGGTATGGGTTCGGGTTAGTATGTGGATGTATAAGCGTCGACGTTGGCTTGAATGCAAGTCGTCGAATTGAATTTATGTAAGTTGTTGAATAATGGAAAATAGAGTTATTAATGTTGAATTACCTTCCGGATTGGTTGTTGATGTTGCTAGGTTGGTTATTGTTGTTGTTGTTGATTGATTTGGCCGAGTTAAATTCTCGGGGTAGCCTATTTATAGGGGAAATGCTGCCCAAATTTCTGTAGAATTAAGGGCGAAATTGGAATTTAATGCCCAAAAAGTCTTTAGCTAATGTTTGGCATTTTATGGCTTGTTTATAGATTGTGGGCAGCCCGAATCATAGGTTGGATTTAGCTTGAGTTTGGATCATATTGGAGAGCGTTTGAGGTATGTAAAGTAACCTTTTCTTTTGGCATGCCTTAGTTAAAATAGGCTATGATACGAGCCTCTAGGAAACTCTATTCTCGCAACCCGAGCTTGTCTATGATTCGCATTTGTTTCCTTGGTATTCTTGTGCTAATATGCCATAACATTGATCCTTATATCCTTGGAATTCATAAGTTGCAAAGGTTATGTGAAAGTTGAGTTTTTTGGAAAGAATTTATTCTTTAACGATTCTAAAACTACAAACGCCCATAACTTTCTCAGAAAAGCTCGGATTGCTTTGAAGTTTTCGTAGGAGTTTGTATGATATAGAATGAGTATGTTTTCCATAGGCGGGCCCGGGCCGGGTCTACACCCGTCTGTGGGTCCCGCGACGTTCCCTTATGAAATTTTGACAACTTTTGAAAAAGAATGTTATAATTATTATTCTGATTTCAAATATGACTATTTTACTTATCTTTGGGTTTATGATAATGATTTTATGCATATGATTACTCACTACTCCGCTCGTGCCTACTATGATATCGTTCGCCGGTTCCCGGGCCGGTTCTGTTGTCGTGCGCATTATGATATACTCCGGTGTTATGCTGTGTTCATGGTTCACCGAGTTCCTCGCTCGAGGGCCGGGTTCCACTTATATTTGGTGTGATGCTGTGTATGATATGTGACGGAGATTCGGAGATTTGAAACTTTCTGGTGTTATGCTGTGTTATGGCGCCATCGACAGGCGGGCGACCATATTTCCTGTGCCCTATGCATGATTTATATTTTGAAGTAACGTTTTGATATTTTGGAAATGCATTTACTTTCTGTACCTCTATTTCGATTGTGACTCAGATTTGTATACTACATTTTTTGCTTTGCATACTCAGTACATATTTCGTACCGACCCCCTTTCTTCGGCCGCGTTTCATGCCCGCAGTACGGACGCACGCTTGGGTGATCCACCTGTTTAGGACACCCTCTTCTGCTATTTTGAGTGCTCCTCTCATTTCGGAGCTTATATTTTTGGTATATATTTGTTCGTGCATTTGTATATATTCGTTCAGGGGTACGGCGGGGCCCTGTCCCGTCATCTGATTCTGCCTGTCTGTTTAGAGGTCTGTTGACATGTTTGTGGGTTGTGCCTACTTCCGTACGGGTTGTGTTTGTATATGTTGTGTTTGGGCGATTCCATTCGCCGCGGCAGCCTTGTCGGCCCGCATATGTATATATGTTGTCTGTTGGCCCCGTGTGGCCTTTGTTGGTATTTTCTCGTGCGGTGGTTATTTTGGATAGTCAGTAAAACAAAGGAAACTCTGCCGAAATTTTTCTGGAAATTATATGAATTTGGAACTCAGTCTTGTCGGCTTCTGTTATATACCTGGATGTGTTTGATATAATCTGAGGGTGCGTTTGGGTGCCCAGATCGGGCACTAGTCACGGCCTACGGGGTTGGGTCGTGACATGTGGGCCCAGTATGATTGTGAGTATTACGAGAGCCAGCGGGTTCGCTCGGCCCTAAGTAAGGGTCGGGTGCCCATCACGCCCTATCGGAAATTAGGATGTGACACTTGGTTTCTCTTGTTGTTGGCCGAATGGCCCTTCTTTCTCTTCTCCAATCTTCTTGAAAATTCTCTAAGCTTCTAAATGTTGGAAGATGATTAATTAGTCATCCTCATACACATATATAATTTGCACAAGTGGCCCTATGGCCCACATCTCACACATATTTTCATGAAATACAAGTTTCTAAAATTTCTCTTCTAGCCCCAAATTCTCATGAAATGCTTAACTTTCCATAATTCACTTTTAACCCCAAATTTTTCTTATTCCAATTTTGCCCTTAACACTCCATGCCAATGAAAATATGAATATGCAACTTATGCACTTTTAACAAAATCGGAAGAAATTGCAACCTTGTCCTTAACTTATCATGACTCACTCGGATTATCCCAATGTACCAAAATACGGGATATAACATCCTTTCCCCCTTTAGAACATTCGTCCTCGAATGTTCAACTAGTCTTATGGGTTCTTAAGGATCTCGATTTAAATTTTTCCTTCTTGTAATTCCCTTTACTTAACTTGCGACATTCTAGGCACATTATCTCGTGTCGTCTCTTAATCTTTAACTCAACCCTTCCTTCGTTATTCGTTCCATAGCTTGTTTTGTTCCATTTCACACTTGCCTTTGTATTCTAGCTACATAGAGCACATCATAACCTTGGCCACTTTCTCACTAGGCTTCACTTATTTTCATAACAATCCCCATTACATTCACATTATATCTTATTCGTAACCAATCCCATAATATAACACTTCTTAATTCTTTACCCTTTCCGATCCACTTTATCCTTAATATCTCGCAAACTTTCTTATCAATATATCCATATCCGTCACAATTCTTTTCCTCCTTACTCTTGTCTTAATCATACTATTACTTCTTTCTCGAGGTCAGCCATACTCGCAACTTACTCAAATCTTACCATTACGGTGGACACGGCCTTTCAAGTCGCATTACAAACCTACATCTCATTTTCTCTTTATTTCTGGGAAAATTTCGGCAGAGTTTCCTCTATATTCCTTACTATCTCAAAACCTGTACACAGAAAATACCAACAATGCCTCACAGGGCCAAAATACATATACACATATCATATCATATCGCGACGTACGGGGCTCCCAATATCATCAACAGTACACAAATGATAAACATACCTCGTATGCCCAACTCAAACGGCACCTGTTACACTTCCTTATTTACTTTCCCCCTTTAATCTTCAACTTCCATTTCAATCGTACTTCGATATTTTACCTAACACATGTCTTTCATACCGTTACTTACCTGCGTACTTTGTAGCTTCCAACATCATCAATCACTTCCTTCTATCAGCACCATTATTCTGCTGAAATCAAAGATTAGTATCAGAAGTCTCATTCCCTATGACTTGGCTCTATGGCACGATCTCAGATATGAAAGAAGAGTAACCACCCTAGATGCCCCGTAGCCTCCTGTTTATAAATGTGGCGCGCAACACACCATAAACAAGACTCTACTGGACACGACTTTGCAGACAACCCCTAGGACGAACTGCTCTGATACCAATTTGTCACACCCTTAATCCGATAGGGTGTGATGGGCACCCGACCCTTACCTAGGGCCGAGTGAACCCGCAGACTTTCGTAATACACAAAATCATACTGGGCCCGCAAAACGTGTCAAAATGCAGAAGGAAAATTTTCAAAGAACATCATACTCTTCGTCTTTTTCAAATCAAATAAAACCTGTAGTCATAACGAATCTGTAACATAATGCATACTGATATATCGGCTTACATAGCCGATTACAAAATTATTCATACTATATACTCATAATCATGTAAAACTGGAATCTTTCTGAAATACATTTGCTTTTATAAACATAAGCCCTTCGGCTATCCAAAATAATATATATACATATACATAAAAGCCATGGGACCAGACTATCCACACTGCGTATCTAGGAGCCTCTACTGGAATACTAGACATACGGACGGGACGGGACCCCGTCATGCCCAAAAACATGAATATATATATATATATATATATATAAAAGAGAAATCGTGGCACTTCCGAAAAATGGAGTGCTCTCAAATCAGCTGCTAGCTCCTATGAGTGCGGGCCACCTCCCTGTCTACTGTGGGCATGAACACGGCGTCCGAAGAAAGGACGTCGGTACGAATATTGTGCGAGTATGTGAAGCATAAACAATAATGAAGCATCAATAAGCGAGGAGGCATAAAACAAGGAGCAATCAGAATCGATGAATCATAAGGATGATCATGCATGCGACTTACTTTCGTACTCATCATCATATCATATATACATATATACGTAATAACTGCCCGACCATATAGGTGCGGTGTAATAATCATTATCATTAGCATCATCAATAGCAAACGTCCGGGCATCTGCGTCCGGGATATTATCTCATGCCGCCCACTAGTGGTGTACGCCCATGCCATTTGGCCATGGTGTGTATAGTTGCCCCGCCTTGGCGGTATTTGCCCGACCATATAGGCGCGGTGTGATATCATCATATACTCATTACATCATGCTTATCATAACATGCTTATCATAGTATACTTATCATATCATCTTATCATAACTCATCATGGTATGCTTGACATCATATACGTATTATCAATACATGCATAGGGACTCTTAGCTATTCATACTTTATCGGGGTGACGTAAGGTCGTGGACCCCCGATGTCATTATGAGCATTCTTACGTATTCGCCTCACCTTGAAGGAACAAGCATAAGGTGAGTGTGCACAATGATCAATATCATTAAATTACATAAATGTCATCATTAGCTTCTTAGAGGCATCATATCATAGGCTATAGCATTTCTAGACTTTAGCTTGCTATCATCATTTTCGTATTCATCTTATATTTCTTATCTCGTATAGCTATTCATGAGAGAGGACTCTTAACTTTCTTGGAGATGGAACATTCATAGTAAAAGAGGAAATTCATGCCATAGGACTCATGCCTTAGAAGGAAAGGGATTAGCCTCACATACCTTTGTCGCTTAGCTACTCTATCGCTTGTTCGTTCTCCTTAATGCGCTTGTCTATACCTTCAATGGAATTCATATCGACATTAGCTATGTCATCGTAAAAACATACTTACTAAAGCTATAGAAATTTGGGCAGCGCTTCCTTTGTTTATACTACTTTCCGCCATATTCCATATCAACTCCCAACATTCATAATAATCATCACAATATGATTAACAACAATCATCATTCATTCATATGATTCGCATTTCATAATTCACCTCAATTTCCCATAATCATGACTAAAAATCCATCGTCATATTCTTTCGTATCCAACACTCATTTCATGTCTATAGGTCATTTATAACACATTTATATCACAACCCAACAACATTCATGATTCAATTCCAACTATGTCTCAAAACGTCACTATTCATCATTCATAACCCATTTTGCTATTCTCTTTTAATGACCAAGTATTTCAACTCCCAAATACCTTAAACAACATATAAATATCATGAATCTTACCTTAGATGTTTTAGGAACAAGCCTTGGTTGCTAATACTCCTCTTTGAGCAAAACCCTAGTTTTTCTCCATTTGGATTTCTTGACTTGGATGATCTTTGATGATTTCCTTTACTCTTGATTCACTTATTTAATGTTGTTGATCCTCAAATATCCTTGAAAACTTGTGTAATAAATGTAGAGAGAGATTCTAGAGAGAAGTGGTGTAGTGTAGAAATGAAATAAAATAAGTCTTGGTCCTCATATTTAATGAATTGGAAATCGTGTCTTTGAGGTGAACGGTGGTCGTCCATGGAGGTTTACGGTCCGTATTCCACTTTACGGACCGTCCCTCGTGGTCGTCTTTAACCTTAAGCGAGAACCGAAACTTTGGCGGCATGCATGGTGATTTACGACCATGGTTTACGGGCCGTATTTCACTTTACGGTCCGTCCACCAGTCGTATTTAACCATTTCTACTGGCAGAAAGTTGAAACCTTTGCATGCCATTTTACGACCTGGCTATTTACGGACCGTATTCCACTTTACGGTCCGTATTTGGACTTCACGACCACTGGGCAGTTTTGCCAACTTTCAACTTTTCACATTTCTAGACTTTTTATTCTATTCATTCCCATCCATTTACATACATTGCCCATGAAACATTATACACTCGCACTCCTCGCTCTCATCACTAGTTCGTCCACTTGCGTACCAACGGGAAATTTTCCGAGGTGTAACATTCTACCCCCTTTGGGAACGTTCGTCCTCGAACGTTAAATCGCTAGGGATTCTGGAAAAGTTTCGCCAGAGTTTCCCCTATAATATGGCGACACCATCCCGTCACGACTTCTGTCACGACAACCCATAATATCATTGCCTCACGGGGCTACAATACAATAGCAATATAGATTGGCCACACACGACCCATATACATAAAAGTAAAGCGTACATACCTCATCATCTCGTCGTCTCATCATAAGCCTCTTCTTCTCGGGGCTGAAATAAGTGCGGATATGTGGATCTCATTCTTTCTTCTGCTTCCCACGTCTCTCTTCTCGATTGTTATTTCGCCATAAGACTTTGGTGATGCTATTTCCTTATTTCGAAGCCTTCGTACTTGCACATCTAATATGGCAATAGGCACTTCTTCATAGGCTAGCTTTTACGTAATAATCGAACATCATCAACTGGTACAATCTTTGTGGGATCTCCAACACATTTGCGGAGCATTGAGACATGAAATACCGGGTGAACTAATTCAAACTCTGTAGGCAAGTCTAATTCATATGCTACTTGACCCACCTTGCGGATGATTTTGTAAGGTCCAACATACCGAGGACTCAACTTTCCTTTCTTACCAAACCTCATCACCCCTTTCATTGGTGATACCTTCAAGAACACCCAATCATCAACTCGAAATTTTAAATCTCGCCGGCGGTTATCCGCATAAGACTTTTGGCGACTTTGAGCGTCAATAACCGATCTCGGATCATTTTGACTTTTTCTCTTGCTTTGCTTGAATCAGCTCGGGGCCTATTAATCTGTACCTCTCCGACATCAAACCATCCAATCGGAGATCTACACTTCCTTCCGTACAAAGCTTCGTACGGAGCCATTTGGATACTAGAATGATAACTATTATTGTAGGCAAATTCTATTAGGGGTAAGTGGTCATCCCAACCACCACCAAAATCTAAAACACATGCCCTTAGCATATCCTCCAAGGTCTGAATAGTACGCTCGGCTTGTCCGTCGATCGGTCTGGATGAAATGTTGTACTAAGCCTTACTTGAGTACCTAGGCCCTCTTGAAAGGATTTCCAGAACTTGGCTGTGAACTGTGCTCCTCTATCTGAAATAATAGATATCGGAATACCATGAAGTCGCACAATTTCCTTGAGATACAGTCTCGCATAGTCTTCTGCTGAGTACGTGGTTCTGACTGGGAGAAAATGAGCTGCTTTCGTGAGTCTGTCCACTATCACCCATATAGAATCATACTTGCCTCGGGAACGGGGCAATCCTACAATGAAATCCATATTGATCACTTCCCATTTCCATGTAGGAATTTCCATTGCTTGCAATAACCCTCCTGGCTTCTGATGTTCTATCTTCACTTGCTGACAATTCGGGCATTTGGCCACAAATTCTGCTATGTCTCTTTTCATGCCATCCCACCAATACATCGATTTAAGGTCATGATACATTTTTGTCGCTCCGGGGTGGATGGAATACCGGGAGCAATGAGCTTCTTCTAAGATTTGGCGACGAAATTCTGCCACATCCGGGACACATAGCCTATTCTGGTACATGAGAACCCCATCCGTCGAAACTTCAAATGGTGACCTTTCTTTTGGAAATTTCACACCTTTATAATACTCTAATTTGGGATCCTCGTATTGTCGCTCTTTTATTTCTGAATCCAAGGACGAAACTGTGGGATTATTGATTCTAACTCCTGCATCGCCTGAATCAATTATTCTCACTCCAAGGTTAGCTAGATGACGATGGAGCTCATGAACCATTTCTTTCTTTTCTGGAGGAACTTCACATGAACTGCCCATTGGTCGGCGGCTAAGTGCATCAGCTACTACATTAGCTTTTCCGGGGTGGTACAGAATATCAACATCATAGTCCTTCAATAATTCTAACCACCGCCTCTGTCGCAGATTCAACTCCTTTTGTTTGAAAATATATTGGAGGCTCTTGTGATCTGTATAGATATCCACATGCACACCATACAAGTAATGTCTCCACATTTTCAATGCATGAATAACTGCGGCTAATTCTAAATCATGAGTCGGGTAGTTCTTTTCATGCTTTCGCAGCTGCCTCGAGGCATAAGCAATGACTTTTCCATGCTGCATTAACACACATCCTAGCCCGACACCGGAAGCATCACAATATATAACATAGCCATCTGGCCCTTCTGGAAGCGTTAGAACTGGAGCTGAGGTGAGTCTGTCTTTCAACTCTTGGAAGCTACGCTCACAGGCGTCATTCCACTGAAATTTTACTGACTTCTGGGTTAGCTTTGTCAGTGGGGCTGAGATAGATGAAAAGCCCTCTACAAATCTTCTATAATAGCTTGCCAGTCCCAGAAAACTACGAACTTCTGTAGGCGTCGTAGGCCTTGGCCAAGTCTTCACAGCTTCTATTTTCTGAGTATCAACTCTAATGCCATCATCTGAAATCACATGGCCCAAGAATGTCACAGAATTTAGCCAAAACTCGCACTTTGAAAATTTAGCATACAACTCCCGAGTTCGGAGAATTCCAAGAACAATTCGCAAGTGGTCTGCATGTTCTGATTCTGTGCGAGAGTACACCAGAATATCATCAATGAAGACTATCACAAACAGATCCAAGAGGGGCCTGAATACATTATTCATTAAATTCATAAACACCGCTTTGGAGCATTAGTCAGCCCGAACGACATCACTCGGAATTCATAATGGCCATATCTTGTTCTAAAGGCTTGTCTTGGGAATATCTTCTTCTCGACTCTTACTTGATGATAACCCGACCTCGGATCTATTTTTGAAAACCACTTGGCACCACTGAAGCGATCAAATAAATCATCTATTCTTGGGAGAGGATACTGTTCTTTATCGTCACTTTATTCAACGCCTATAATCAATGCACATTCGCGGGGAGCCATCTTTCTTTCTCACAAATAAGGCCGGTGCTCCCCACGGTGAAGAAGCGGGTCTAATGAACCCCTTTTCCGAGCAAATCTTTCAAGCGTGCCTTTAACTCTTTTAATTCTGCCGGAGCCATTCGATAAGGAGGAATAGAGATAGGCTCGGTATCGGCAACACATCAATGGCGAAGTCAATCTCCCTTTACGGAGGAAGGCACGGAAGCTCATCTGGAAATACGTCCGGAAACTCACTTACTACCGGAACAGATTGGAAAGTAGGAGACTCTGCTTCCGTATCATGAACTCGAACTAAATGATAAATGTAGCCTTTAGCGATCATCTTTCTTGCCTTAAGGTAGGAAATAAACCTACCTCTCGGAGTGGCTGTATTACCTTTCCATTCAAGCACGGGCTCTCCCGGGAATTGAAAGCGAACCAATTTCATTCGGCAGTCAACATTGGCATAACAGGAGGCCAACCAATCCATACCCATTATAACATCAAAGTCTAGCATCTCTAGCTCAACTAAATCAGCTTTGGTCTGACGATCACATATCACAATTATACAATCTTTATATACTTGCTTAGCTATCACGGGATCACCAACCGGAGTGGATACCTCAAAAGGTTTGATCGGCTCGGGTTTCACCCCAATACGATTTGCAATATATGGAGTAATATATGATAACGTAGATCCGGATCTATCAATGCATACACATCATAAGAGAACACGGTCAATGTACACCGTGACCACATACGGGGAGGACTCGAAGATCTTGCCGTCCGGCTAATGCATATAAGCGGTCTTTGTGTGGCACACAAGTAGATACTCCCCCTCGGCCTCTACCTCGGCCTGCTTTGGGGTGCGAGAAGTCCGCCTGTGGATGTCTTGAAGAAGATCCTGCTAATGATCCTGTGGGGCCGGGCCCCTAGCTGCGCCACTCGTCGACGGGCAATCTCTCATCATGTGCCCTACACGGCCGCAAGTATAACAAGCGTCGAACCACGGCGGCACTTGTCCCGTCCCGAATGTAATCTACCGCACCGACGCATCGCGGTGCGGGAGGTCTCCTCGGCCGTGATCACCCCCGAATTGTGAACACAGGGCCCTTGAACTGCGGCCTGTCCCGATCGGAAAGAGCGATCAAATCTTACGTCTGCGCATCTTGGGGAGGTGCACTAGTCGGCCGGCGACTCGAGTGCCTAGAAAATGTACGCCTCGATCCCCCTCTATAATCACGGCTATGTGCCCATAGATCTAGCTCTTTTGCTCGGCCCTCTATCAACATCACGTTCACCTCTTTGTGGAGGTTGTTGCCCTTCAAGATTTTGGGCATGAGCTTGAATTCGGGAAATGTCCATCCCGTCTTGTAATGAAGCCGTTAGGCAATCTTTGAATAAATGTGGCCCTAAGCCACTCACAAATCTATACACCCGGTCACCCATGTCGGCCACCATCGTCGGGGCATATCTAGCCAAGGAATTAAATTGAAGGCTATATTCTCGGGCGCTCATATTACCTTGCTTCAAATTCAAAAATCTATCCGCTCTAGCTCGGCGGACCTCGGGTGGCAAATAATGGCGAATGAAGGCATCAACGAACTCTTGCCACACGGGAGGAGGCGCATTTTCTTGCCTCGACGCTCTCCAATTATTGTACCATAAAGCGCCACATCTCGGAGTCTATATGATGCCAACTCCACGACTCGGTCTCGGAAGCATGAATAATCCGCAATGTTCTTAGCATCTCATCAATGAAGCCTTGCGGATCTTCATCCGGCTTTGACCCAAAGAATTCGGAGGATTTAGGCTCATAAAATCGCGGGCTCTCGTACTAGCCGAACGATCACTCGGCCCCACACCTGTCGTTGTGCACAGGCGGCAACCAAGCGAGTCAATAAATTAATAGCTTCGGTCACTTGTTGACCCGAAGTAGCCGATGGAGGGACTGGAATAGGAGCCCCTTCTGTACTAGGAGGAGTAGTGGAGGCATTAGATAAGGCCTCATGATGTGACTCTCCTTCATCAACATTCATAGGCGGCTCTCTTTACGCCCGCCTCTTTGTCGTAGTCTTGCCCTTACGGGCGGCTTTAGCTTTTGGCGGCATTTACGAAATCACAACATACTCATTAGGGAGGATTAAATCTTATACTCGGCTCTATCGCACGATCTCATATGAAGAAAGATGGTCATTTTTCCTAAATGCCCTGTAGCCTCCTGTTTATTAGCGTGGCGCGCAACACACCATAAACAAGACTCTACTAGACACGGCTCGTAGACACTTCCTAGGACTGAACTGCTCTGATACCACTTTTGTCACGACCCGAGCTACGGGCCGCGACGGGTATCCGGGGCTAACCACCGAACACCACTCACTTACCTGCTTATCTGCTATTATTCATACTATATGCTCATAATCATGTAAAACTGGAATCTTTCTGAAATACATTTGCTTTTATAAACATAAGCCCTTCGGCTATCCAAAATAATATATACATGCATATACATAAAAGCCATGGGACCAGACTACCCACACTGCGTATCTAGGAGCCTCTCTTTGGAATACTAGACATACGGACGGGACGGGACCCCGTCATGCCCAAAAACATGAATATACGGATATATATATATATATATAAAGAGAAATACGTGGCACTTAGGAATATGGAGTGCTCTCAAATCAACTGCTAGCTCCTATGAGTGCGGGCCACCTCCCCGTCTACTGTGGGCATGAACACGGCGTCCGAAGAAAGGACGTCGGTACGAATATTGTGCGAGTATGTGAAGCATAAACAATAATGAAGCATCAATAAGCGAGGAGGCATAAAACAAGGAGCAATCATGCAATCGAATCATAAGGATGATCATGCATGCTTGACTTACTTTCGTACTCATCATCATATCATATATATATAGCGTAATAACTGCGCCGACCATATAGGTGCGGTGTAATAATCAATATCATTAGCATCATCAATAGCACAACGTCCGGGCATCTGCGTCCGGGATATTATCTCATGCCGCCCACTAGTGGTGTACGCCCATGCCATTTGGCCATGGTGTGTATATAGCCCGCCTTGGCGGTGTTGCCCGACCATATAGGCGCGGTGTGATATCATCATATACTCATTACATCATGCTTATCATCACATGCTTATCATAGTATGCTTATCATAACTCATCATGGTATGCTTGACATCATATACGTATCACAATACATGCATAGGGACTCTTAGCTATTCATACTTTATCGGGGTGACGTAAGGTCGTGGACCCCCGATGTCATTATGAGCATTCTTACGTATTCTGCCTCACCTTGAAGGAACAAGCATAAGGTGAGTGTGCACAATGATCAATATCATTAAATTACATAAATGTCATCATTAGCTTCTTAGAGGCATCATATCATAGGCTATAGCATTTCTAGACTTTAGCTTGCTATCATCATTTTCGTATTCATCTTATATTTCTTATCTCGTATAGCTATTCATGAGAGAGGACTCTTAACTTTCTTGGAGATGGAACATTCATAGTAAAAGAGGAAATTCATGCCATAGGACTCATGCCTTAGAAGGAAAGGGATTAGCCTCGCATACCTTTGTCGCTTAGCTACTCTATCGCTTGTTCGTTCTCCTTAATGCGCTTGTCTATACCTTCAATGGAATTCATATCGACATTAGCTATGTCATCGTAAAAACATACTTACTAAAGCTATAGAAATTTGGGCAGCGCTTCCTTTGTTTATACTACTTTCCGCCATATTCCATATCAATTCCCAACATTCATAATAATCATCACAATATGATTAACAACAATCATCATTCATTCATATGATTCGCATTTCATAATTCACCTCAATTTCCCATAATCATGACTAAAAATCCATCGTCATATTCTTTCGTATCCAACACTCATTTCATGTCTATAGGTCATTTATAACACATTTATATCACAACCCAACAACATTCATGATTCAATTCCAACTATGTCTCAAAACGTCACTATTCATCATTCATAACCCATTTTGCTATTCTCTTTTAATGACCAAGTATTTCAACTCCCAAATACCTTAAACAACATATAAATATCATGAACTTACCTTAGATGTTTTAGGAACAAGCCTTGGTTGCTAATACTCCTCTTTGAGCAAAACCCTAGTTTTTCTCCATTTGGATTTCTTGACTTGGATGATCTTTGATGATTTCCTTTACTCTTGATTCACTTATTTAATGTTGTTGATCCTCAAATATCCTTGAAAACTTGTGTAATAAATGTAGAGAGAGATTCTAGAGAGAAGTGGTGTAGTGTAGAAATGAAATAAAATAAGTCTTGGTCCTCATATTTAATGAATTGGAAATCTGTGTTGCGGTAAACAGTGGTCGTCAATGGAGGTTTACGGTCCGTATTCCACTTTACGGACCGTCCCTCGTGGTCGTCTTTAACCTTAAGCAGAACCAGAAACTTTGGCAGCATGCATGGTGATTTACGACCATGGTTTACGGGCCGTATTTCACTTTACGGTCCGTCCACCGGGTCGTATTTAACCATTTCTCCACTTCGAAAAGTTGAAACCTTTGCATGCCATTTTACGACACAGGCTATTTACGGACCGTATTTCACTTTACGGTCCGTATTTGGACTTCACGACCACTGGGCAGTTTTGCCAACTTTCAACTTTTCACATTTCTAGACTTTTTATTCTATTCATTCCCGAAGGCAAGGGGGTCAGTACGGAAAATGTACTGAGTATGTAAGGCATGCAATACAGAAAACAGAACCATAACTGAAACAGACAGACATAACCGGTAAATACTTTACTCAGAATACCAGACGCTTACCGTTCAGACCTAGTCCATACGCACCTGTCTCATATGTCAGAAAAGGTACAGAAAGTAAGTCAACCAGAATACCAAAATGCGTACTTTACAACCACAGACCGCATGTCCGAAGAGGTGCAAATCGTACAGAATGTTCAGACGAGATCATGTATCGGGCGGAATACAGAACGTACAGAATGCTCAGACGATATCGTATATCAGACGCAGACGTACAGAGGTATATCGAACAGACCCGTAATCACAGTCGGACATACGAAGGTGTATCGTACAGATTCGTGTTCGAGTCAGATGTACAGAGATATGTCAGACAGATTCATACTCAGAGTCAGACGTGCAGAGATATGTCAGACAGATTCGTATTCAGAGTCAGACGTACAGAGATGTGTCAGAGTAACATGTCCCGGCCCTCCTGTGAGGGACTCGGTGGATAGACTCATAAATGTATGTCAAAGTCATGGATCACAGATGCATATAACGTGTCCCGGCCCTCTGAGGAGGGACTCGGTAAATAGGATCATATATCAGATTCATAAGTCATATATGCAAATAACGTGTCCCGGCCCTTTGTTAAGGGACTCGGTGAAGTAGAATCATGCATATCAGAATCATGTGCCAAGTATACATAACGTGTCCCGGCCCTCTCTGCGGGTCTCGGTGAATAATCATAATATGCCATCCCGGCCACCATCCCCGTACCATCAAATCATAAATACATACGGATAACGTGTCCCGGCCCGCAAGTACGAGGGACTCGGTGAATAATGAGAGAAGTGCACGATAACATGTCCTGGCCCGGGACTCAGTGAATCAGAATCATATCATAGAGTACGCACGAGAACATAACATGCCCTGGCCCGGGACTCAGTGAAAGATACATTGAGCCATGCACGAGCAGAATCGTGAGAAACCATATGCATATAAATCCAGACTCGATGAATACGTATATTTACCGACATCGGAGAGAATGCGAACAAGCTTCGGATGCTTTCGAGTTAGTATCAGAAAGTTATGAGCATTTTGAAGTACAGAACCTCTTCGGACTTTTAGGCGATCCGAGATCGTACGTGAAGAACATTAAGACTTATAAGGATACTCGTATCAGAATACTCAGGTCAACAGATTCATACCCAAATAGTCATAGCGAATACTTAGGCAGGAATACTTATGTCGGACATTCAAATCGATTATTCATACCGGAGTGTTCATATCGAGAATGGTCCAACCGAATACTTATATACGAGCTACCAGATCCTCTTATCAAGTTCGGAACGATAGTTAAAGGTTTCCTAATTATCTTACGGAAATAAGGCAAATAAAACAATACTATTGAGTCTCGGGGGTTGTGGGCCCACTTCGGGTCAGATGAGGTGACGTACCCAATTTACGTATCTTACCCTTCATAATATCGCTCATAATAGTTTTAAGGCAATCGGGTTCCACTTATTCAAGTTTTAGGTATTTAGACAAATTTTTAAACCATTAGCAACATAAAAGATTCAATTCTATTGAAAGAAAAAGGGGCAATTTCGGACGTGGATTCCGAAGAGTAGAGTTGTCCCCAAAGTCCAAATTCAAGCCTAGTATATCTAGGACATGCCAAAAGAAAGAAAGGGTAAGCCTTACATACCTTTCGGACGCCTTATGCTCGTCCAATCTCGAATCCCGTTTCGCCCAGAATTTGCAAATGGTCATGTTTACCAATCGTCAATAGTAGACTTTTTGCTTTCAAATCTTCCATCCTTTACTTGCCTACAAAAATTTGGGCAGCATCTCCTCTGTAATTACTCCGTCCCGAGAATATGGCTCGGCCCAGAATATCAACAACAACAACCACAACAACACAAACAATCATTTCCAAACATTTTCTAACATTAGTAACTCTTCCTCACATACTTCAACATTTCATTATATTCAAATCAATTGCTCGTATTCCAATCGACATAGCCATTCATACATTCAACTATTAATCCGAACCCGTTCAAACATGATTCAAGAACATTTCCAACAATCCGCACAATATTCAAAATACTCCAAACAATATACTACTCCACCCGAAACTACTCCAATTCAACAAGAACATTACAAAACCTTTCTTGCTTCCACATTCACAAATTATGTCAAGAATACATGCGTTCACAACTTCATTTTACATCATAGAGTTCACAATACAACAATCAAATTATACTCAATAAAATTTGTCCTTCTCTTCCACATAAGGCAGCCACCATTCGGCCAACTCCCATCATACACAACTTCATGACTTTTATTCATCTTCTACACGTTACAACAACACATAACCATGCTAAATTCAATTAGTTCATCACTCCAACACATTACACATAACACACGGCCATAACACCATATATACGGCCAACACAACTCACATCCTATTTTCATGAATTCCTTTCATTTCTACATTCCACAACATGTACAAATCATTCACAACACATGAAAAATAAAATTGAACCTCACCTTTCCTTTCTCCTTCTCTCGGCCAACTTGTGTTTTTTGCATGAAAGAGTGCTTTTCTTGCTTCAACAATCACTCCATGGTGTAGAGGACCTCTTAATTAGTAGAAAGACATGAACACAACAATTTTTCATGATCAATTGATATAGGGGCTGTTCGGCCAGCTCTTGCTTTGGCCGAACCCCTCTCTCTTTCATTCTTCAACTTTCTTGTTCTTTCTTTCTTTCCTTCTTAAAAATATGAACACAACTCTCTTATATATAAGTATATATATTGCATGCATGTGAGGGGCACATGCCCCCTCTCTAGATTTTTCTTTTCTTTTTCTTGAATTTTCTTGAACCTTAGCTTTTCTTAGAATAATTGGCACATGGAAAATTATTAATTCTTGGTGGGTTTGGGCCATGAATTGGCCGGCCACCCTCTCCATTTTGGGCCATCAATTCCTTATTTTTTTTGAGCCCAATTCATTAGAAATCTCGTTTTATAATTCCCGAAACTAATTTCCGAAATTCCAATTTTTGCCCTTGGCTTCTTTCATATTTCCGCGTCAATATTTTCCATAAGTAACAACATACACACCACATAGAGTCAAAGCATGGTCTTACTCTTACAAATCACAATTGTGTCCAAATTTCCCGAATGTGCAAAAACACGGGATATAACATCCTCCCCCCCTTTAGAACATTCGTCCTCGAATGTTCAACTAACCTTATGGGGCGTTGTAATACTTCGGGAGGGTTCCTCTTATAATTGTCCTTTTTCCTTCATACTCATTCTCGTTAAGTCCAACATAACGTATTCTCCCCCCCTTTTTAAGGGGCTCCCTACACGTTAACAATCTTCGCGTTGGGACACACGTGTTCACTAATTCAATCACGAATGAGGCGTCATACGCATTCATATATACATGCATAATTATTATCCGCTAATCCACAAATATTTCCAAACGTAGTTCAAGCCTATCCAAATTCCAAAGCTATAGCATACTTTCTGTCTCTTCTCTAATCTCGCCTGTCGCGTGCTGGGTGGCTCCTTTCATAGCCTCCAACCATCTCGTATATTCTCATTTCACTTAGGCCATTTTAGTTTTTCATTTGTCCTTTACAGACTAATCTTTGGAATTTCTTGCTTCCTTCCCAGGGGGTCACCCATCCTGAAATTGCTCCCACCTGAGCACGCTTAACTCCGAAACTTTGGTAAGATTCGGTACCTTAATGCTGATATAATCGCATCCACTTCCCCATATGTCCTTTACTACATAATCTAGATCCAGTCAAAGTTTTACAGATTTCAAAATATGTTCGTGACACGTCCTTTATTGTACAATTACTGTTTTACCCTTTTCGGCCTTCCATATCATCTTTACAAATTCTTATCATTCGAAATCTGTACACCGCGAATGCCATCAATACCTTACAGAGTATATAACTTCATATCACATTCTTGCCATCCGGAACTGCCGGTCTCGGGTAACTGATCAAATATATCCACACTTACCTCCTCCCGTCGTATGTAAGGCTTACAGATGGAATTTCTTATTTCATTCTCCTATGACTGGCTCTATCGCACGATCTATGACAGAAAGAAGGTCAACAATCCCTAGATGCCCCGTAGCCTCCTGTTTATAAATGTGGCGCGCTTCACATCATAAACAGGGGACTCTACCGGACACGACTTTGCGTACAACCCCACGGACGTACCTCGCTCTGATACCACTTTGTCACACCCTAACCTTATTAGGGTGTGATGGGCACCCGACCCCACATCCGGAGCCGAGCGAACCCACAGACTCTTATTACGCACATAAATTTTTTTCAAATCTCTAAACTGAAGAATCATGAAATACATAGTGAAGCTTGCAAATTTGACAAAATCTGTAATTATACAAAATTTACTACACAACACAAACCGACATATCGGCTGGTGGAGCCGCTGACAGACCAACATATCACACCCACGACGCTGTCTGCAAAGCCTCTATCACGCATCCGTAAATCATAACGGACAAACCCGACTTGGCGGCTCCGGAAAGTAGAGCTTGCCATCTTCGCTGGAACATCTTCTGCAATAACTTCAACTCATCTGGGAGTACCTGCGCGGCATGAAACGCAGCCCCCGAAGACAGGGGGGCGATACGGAAAATGTACTGAGTATGTAAGGCATGCAATACGTAAAACCGAACCATAACCGAAACGCAGACAGACATAACCGGTAAATACTTTACTCAGAATACCGTACGCTTACCGTTCAGACCTAGTCCATACGCACCTGTCTCATATGTCAGAAAGGGTACAGAAAGTAAGTCAACCAGAATACCAAAATGCGTACTTTACAACCACAGACCGCATGTCCGAAGAGGTGCAAATCATACAGAATGTTCAGACGAGATCATGTATCGGGCGGAATACAGAACGTACGTACGTGCTCGGACGATATCGTATATCGTACGCGGACGTACGAGGGTATATCGAACGGACCCGTAATCACGGTCGGACATACGGAGGTATGTATCGACGGATTCGTGTTCGAGTCGGATGTACGGAGATATGTCGGACAATTCATACTCGAGTCGGACGTGCGAGATATGTCGGACATTCGTATTCGAGTCGGACGTACGAGAGATGTGTCGTAGTAACATGTCCCGGCCCTCCTGTGAGGGACTCGGTGGATAGACTCATAAATGTATGTCAAAGTCATGGATCACAGATGCATATAACGTGTCCCGGCCCTCTGAGGAGGGACTCGGTAAATAGGATCATATATCAAATTCATAAGTCATATATGCAAATAACGTGTCCCGGCCCTTTGTTAAGGGACTCGGTGAAGTAGAATCATGCATATCGAATCATGTGCCAAGTATACATAACGTGTCCCGCCCTCTCTTTGCGGGTCTCGGTGAATAATCATAATATGCCATCCCGGCCACCATCCCCGTACCATCAAATCATAAATACATACGGATAACGTGTCCCGCCCGCAAGTACGAGGGACTCGGTGAATAATGCAGAGAAGTGCACGATAACATGTCCTGGCCCGGGACTCAGTGAATCAGAATCATATCATAGAGTACGCACGAGAACATAACATGCCCTGGCCCGGGACTCAGTGAAAGATACATTGAGCCATGCACGAGCAGAATCGTGAGAAACCATATGCATATAAATCCAGACTCGATGAATACGTATATTTACCGACATCAGAATGCAGAACAAGCTTCGGATGCTTTCGAGTTAGTATCGAAAGTTATGAGCATTTTGAAGTACGAACCTCTTCGGACTTTTAGGCGATCCGAGATCGTACGTGAAGAACATTAAGACTTATAAGGATACTCGTATCGAATACTCGGTCAACGATTCATACCCAAATAGTCATAGCGAATACTTAGGCCGGAATACTTATGTCAGACATTCAAATCAGATTATTCATACCGGAGTGTTCATATCAGAATGGTCCAACCGAAATACTTATATCTGAGCTACCAGATCCTCTTATCAAGTTCGGAACGATAGTTAAAGGTTTCCCTAATTATCTTACGGAAATGAGGCAAATAAATCAATACTATTGAGTCTCGGGGGTTGTGGGCCCACTTCGGGTCAGATGAGGTGACGTACCCAATTTACGTATCTTACCCTTCATAATATCGCTCATAATAGTTTTAAGGCAATCGGGTTCCACTTATTCAAGTTTTAGGTATTTAGACAAATTTTTAAACCATTAGCAACATAAAAGATTCAATTCTATTGAAAGAAAAAGGGGCAATTTCGAACGTGGATTCCGAAGAGTAGAGTTGTCCCCAAAGTCCAAATTCAAGCCTAGTATATCTAGGACATGCCAAAAGAAAGAAAGGGTAAGCCTTACATACCTTTCGGACGCCTTATGCTCGTCCAATCTCGAATCCCGTTTCGCCCAGAATTTGCAAATGGTCCTGTTTACCAATTATCAATAGTAGACTTTTGCTTTCAAATCTTCCATCCTCCACTTGTCTACAAAAATTTGGGCAGCATCTCCTCTGTAATTACTCCGTCCCGAGAATATGGCTCGGCCCAGAATGTCAACAACAACAACCCAAAGAACACAAACAATCATTATGAACGCAATATAGCATTACTAGTCTTCTTTCCAACATAGTGCAATAACTCTCATTTCCAACTTCACATTTCCAACCGATCTCAATATTTTCACGTTCATTACTAATCAAGATCATTACAATACGATTTGAAATCACTTCGTATCATTTCGCAAAGCATTCACAAAATATACAAAATATACGAATTTCCCACCAAGGTCATAATTCATCCGAAACTCCAACAAGCGCAACAACACTATCAACCAAAATAGTTTTCTTCCAAATTCATCAACAACTACCAACGTTCACATTTAAATTCTTATTTTCGCAATCATACGAAATTCATATAAAAATCACATAAATTCCTCACGACAACTTAACAATGAATTTCCATGCTAACTCGAACTATTACCCTTCCAACTTAAGGCACACGGCCACAACACACATGCACACACCACACGGCCAACTATTCAACATCCATATTTTCATAATTTTCATGATTTGAATTCATTTCCACACTTCACAACACACAACAAGCAAATTACACTAATTAAAATTTGTCCATCATGCTTACATAAACCACCTATACTCACGGCCACAACTTGCAACACACAACCTTTCATGATTTTCATCCATTTCTTCATACAACACACGTCCAAACATCCGTAAAACATGCAAGAAAGGATTGAATCTTACCTTCTCCATTCCATCTCTTCTCACGGCTAGGGCATTCTTTTGCAAGACGAATGGTTTTCTTGTTCCAACAACCACTCCACGTCGACGAGAGCCCTTCAATTAGTAGGAAAACAAGAAGAAAAATATTTTTCACCATCAAAGCTTAGGGGCTGTATTCGGCCAGCCCCATAGCCGACTCCCTCTTCTCTATTTTCTCTTATCTTTCTTGAATTCTCTTGCTTCAACAATTCCTCCATGATGTAGAGGACCCCTTAATTAGTAGGGAAGCATGAAGAAAATGATTTTTCTCCTTCAACTCCCATGAGGCCAAAATCAGCCATACATGGCCGTATGTGCTTCTTCTTTTGTTTTCTCCATTTTCTTCAACTTTCTAGAGAATTAAATGAAGACTCAAGTCTTATTTGGTCCCTTACACACATATATATATATATATGCATATGGCTGGTCACATGACCGGCCATGCCTTTTTTTTTTTTGCAAATTTTCTCTATTTTTCTAGATTTTTCTTTTCTTCCCCTCCAAGTTTCTTGAATTCTCCTAAGTCATCAAAGATGACTAATTTGTCTTACCTCATCATCTTTGGCCCTTACAAAATATAAAATGAACACATAGGCCCCTTTCATGGCTTGAAGTAATGGACCATTTGACTTCTCCAAAAAGTCATGAACCAAATTTCAAATTCCAAGTTTGCCCTTAATATTCCATGTCACTAATGTCCATAAATAATATTCCTAACTACTCGTACATAAAAATAATTCTTGAAAGTGATCTTGTCCCTAACTTGCCACGACTTCCTCGAATTTTCCGAATGCATGAAGTACGGGATATAACAACGTGTCCCGGCCCTCCAGTGAGGGACTCGGTGAACAGAATCATCATATCATCACCATGTATACATATAGCGTGTCCCGGCCCTCTAGTGAGGGACTCGGTGTTTAGAATCATCATATCACCATCATATATATACATATAGCGTGTCCCGGCCCTCTAGTGAGGGACTCGGTGTATAGCGTGTCCCGGCCCTCTAGTGAGGGACTCGGTGTATAGCGTGTCCCGGCCCTCTAGTGAGGGACTCGGTGTATAGCGTGTCCCGGCCCTCTAGTGAGGGACTCGGTGTATAGAATCATGTCATCATCACATTATCACATATCATATCACACATACACATTCCGCGGCCAAAAACCCAGTGGCACTATCACATACACACATACCGCGGCCAAGAATCCAGGCCAAAGTGCCACGTATACACGTACATCCAAGAATCCAGTGCAATATCACATATACACATACCGCGGCCAAGAATCCAGCGGCAATATCACATATACACATACCGCGGCCAAGAATCCAGCGGCAATATCACATATACACATACCGCGGCCAAGAATCCAGATGGTCATGTCACCGGCCATGCGGTCAAGTATCCGGCGGACAATATCACACATCTTGCGGCCCGGGACTCGGCAAAAAATGTAACAACAGAATGCACGAGCAGAATCACAAGTAACCAAATACAGTTTAAAACATTTACAAATACTTAATAGGTTATTCGAAACGAACCATCATTTACGAAGCCAAAACGATGGTCAAATCGATTTCCTTCCGAACGTCACTCGGGGACATATCAAACCGAACTTCAAAAAACGTAGTTACGTATCAAAATCACATACATAAAAATCCTTATTTCAGACTCAATAGATAAATAAGTGATCATACTCGAGGGTCGGAAAGATAGTCATATTAAGTTCTCTTCAAAAAGTCGTTAGGATTACACAAAGAAAAGTCGCGGGACCCACGGACGAGCGTCAACCCAATCCGGGCCCGCCTATGGAAATCATAGTCATTATACGTCATAGAATCATTTCCGAGCATATCAAAGTCATCCGGTTCTGTCTGTGAAAGTTACGGACGTTCGTAGTTACAAACTTTTTTTTGAAAACGAGACTTTTTTTTTGAAAACAAAACTTTTTTGAAAACAAAACTTTTTATGCAACATTTGATAACCAATCACACAAAATCATATAAGCCATAGCTTGACCATATAAGGATACCAACATCAAGAAGCAAATAAGCATCGTAAACGTGCTCGGACTTCAAGAATGGAATTACCCCCAAGGCTCATAACACATCATATCTTACTTCCATCTAAGACATGCCAAAAGAAAAGAAGGATAAGCTTTACATACCTTGATTGCTTCCTAAGCTAATCCAAACTCAAGTCTCGGCTTCTCAAAATCTACAACACGTCATTAGACACCAAACATTAGTCATAGGCACCTCGGAATCCCATTTTAAGCTCGCACTTTATTTACAAAAATTTGGGCAGCTTTTCCCCTGTAAATTCAACACCCCGAGAATTTAACTCGGCCAAATTCATCAACAACAATGCCAACAAACATTCTAACAACATCAACCATTAATTCAAAACGCACTTTAACATCAACAACCTTTTTTTCGCACAATGCGACGGCATTCCAATTACGTTCAAATCAACATATATAATCAACCCAACATCATTGCCCACGCGTTCAAATACCAATTCAAAACCATTCAAACATGATTCAATAACATTTCCAACAATCCACAAAATTATTCAAAACAACTCAACCAAAACATAAGGCAACCCGAAACCTTCCAAGTCCAAGGAAATATCAATAACGCATTTCTTTTCTTCCAAATTCATAAACCATACTAACAATCTACCCATTAGCAACATTATTTTCATAAATACAAAAGACCACATTAGAATCACATTAGCTTCCAAATCAGCCCATAAACGTTCTCTACTTCAACTTGGACCATTAAATCATCATTTTCACCATAGAATCCATACAACAACAACCAAACATACTAAATAAAATTAGTTCATCATGTGCTACAAAACAACACCTATACACGGCCACATACCAACTTCCATATTTCCATGAATTTCATTTGTTTCTACATCACATATTCCATAACAACAACAACTAAAATACTAAGTAACATTAATTCATTCCTTGCCATGTACAACACCATACATACGGCCAACACACCCCCATGCAAATTTCATGATTTTCATTCATTTCCTACACACCACAACAACACACAAACATGCTAAATACAATTTATCCATCACTCCTACTACACCACACACACACACGGCCAACACCCACACACACACGGCCTCACCCCAACATGCCATATCTCATGAATTTCATCCATTTTTACATACTACAACACATATAAACCATCCATAACATATAAAAACAAGATTAAACTCACATTTCTTCACAACTTCACAACTTGGCTAAGGTGGTGGATGAAGAAAACGAGTAGTCTATTGCTTCCAACAACACTTCCACGTTAATGAGCACCCTTGTTAGTAAGTTTGCATGAAGAAACAATTTTTTTGATGGCCAAATCTTGGTCTTGGTTTCTCTTGTTGTTGGCAATGGCCCTTCTTTCTCTTCTCCAATCTTCTTGAAAATTCTCTAAGCTTCTAAATGTTGGAAGATGATTAATTAGTCATCCTTATACACATATATAATTTGCACAAGTGGCCCTATGGCCCACATCTCACACATGGCCACATATGGCCATTTTCATGAAATACAAGTTTCCAAAATTTCACTTCTAGCTCCAAATTCTCATGAAATGCTTAACTTTCCATAATTCACTTTTAACCCCAAATTTTCTTTATTCCAATTTTGCCCTTAACACTCCATGCCAATGAAAAGATGAATATGCAACTTATGCACTTTTAACAAAATCGGAAGAAATTACAACCTTGTCCTTAACTTATCATGACTAACTCGGATTATCCCAATGTACCAAAATACGGGATATAATATACAGAAAGTAAATGCATTTCCAGAATATCAAAATATTTACTTTCAAAATACAAATCATGCATAGGGCTCAGAAAATATGGTCGCCCGCCCGTCATCGGTGCCATAACACAGCATAACACCAGAAAGTTTCAAATCTCCGTATCCCCGTCACACATCATAACACAGCATAACGCCATACACAGCATAACACCAAATGTAAGCGGAACCCGGCCCTCTAGCGAGGGGCTCGGCGAACCATAACACAGCATAACACCGGAGTATAACAAAGTGCGCACGACAACAGAACCGGCCCGGGACTCGGCGAAAGATACAACAGAATGCACGAGCAGAGTCGTGAGTAACCATATGTATAAAATCATTATCATAGACTCAAAAGATAAGTAAAATGACCACACTTGGAAATCGGAATAATAGTCAAACCAAATTCTTTCAAAAGCCATCAGGATTACAAAAAGAAGAGTCGCGGGACCCACGGACGGGTGTTGACCCGAGCCGGGCCCGCCTATGGAAAACATACTCATCATACGCTATACAATCTCCTACGAGCATATCGAGGCAATCCGAGCCTTTCTGTGAAAGATACGGGCGTTCGTAGTTACGGAACTCTTTAAAAACAAAACCTTTTATGCATTATTCGAAAATCAAATATTCCAAAGACATAAGGGCCAATATTTCATCATATCAAGCATACGAATTCCAAGAAACAAATAAGAGTCATACACATGCTCGGATTGCGGGAATAAAATTTTCTCGAAGCTCGTGTCATAGCCTATTTGTAACTAAGGCATGCCAAAAGAAGAAAGGATTGAGCTTTACATACCTCGATCGCTCTCAAGCTAATCCAAACTCAAGCTAATCCCGACCTACGCCTCGGGCTCTCCAAGGTCTACAAATACGTCATAATATGCCAAACGTTAGCTATAGGCATTTAGGCATTTAATTCCAAACTAGCACTTAATTCTACAGAAATTTGGGCAGCATTTCCCCTGTAAATAGGCCAACCCCGAGAATTTAACTCGGCCAAATCAACAACAACAACAACAACAACAACAACAACCAACCTAGCAACATCAATAATCAATCCGAAAGGCAATATAACATTAGTAACTCTCTTTTACATCATTCAACAACTTTCAATATATTCAATTCAACGGCATACATTCAAGCCAACATCAACGCTTATACATTCAATTACTAACCCGAACCCCATACCAACAACATTCAAGGACATTTTAAACAATTCATACAACATTTCCAACAATCCAACAATCGCTCCAATTTACCCGAAAACAGCCCCAAACCCGAGAACCTCAACTATAACACGTTCCTCATTTCCAAATCATGATTTGCACCAACAATTCACCCTCTAACAATGTCATTCTCATAAATATACAAATTACATCGAATGCACAATAATTCTTCAAATCAGCCCATACAATTACAACATCAATCTTGAGTCATTAAACTCTCATTTCCAACATAGAATTCACAATCACAACATTCAAAATTTCAAATAGAATTAATTCATTCATTGTCATATAATATGACCCATATTCGGCCAACACTACACATATACATATGTTGATGATTCTCATTCTTTTCTTCACACTACACAACTAAACATGCTACATAAAATCATTTCATCCTCCCAACACAACCCACACACCTACACGGCCAAACCTCATACACGCGGCCTCAACTCCAACATACTATATTTCATGAATTTCATCCATATTAACATACTACAACATGCATACACCATTCAAAACACATAAAACAAGATTAAATCTTACCTTTCTTCTTCAACTTCACAAATAGGCTAGGGTTTGCGATTTACAAAACGGATGGTTTGATGACCCAAACAACACTTTCACATTACTTAGGGACCTCCAATTAGTGGATTTGCATCAAAGAAATATTTTTGGGATGGCTCAATTTGGACTTGGTTTTTCTTGGTCTTGGCTGAGAGGTTGTTGGTGTTGTTCTTCAACTTCTTGATTTTTTTTTTTTGCTAAGTATGGAATGAAGAAAGATGACTTAGTATTCATCTTTTGCATACTAATATAAGTCATACAAGTATCCATGGCCCACACATGTGTTGGACCAATTAAATTTATCCACAAAATGTGTGGGACCATTTCCAAGATCACACTGCCAAAGGGCCAATTTTGCATGATTTCCAACTTCCAATTATTCCACTTTTGGTCCCAAATTTTCCTAAATGTTCCATGGCAACAAATTCATGAACAATTTATATCTCAAAACAAAATCAAAGGTCAAAAGTCCCGACCTTGCATCCCGAAATGGTTTTGTCCCTAACTTATCATAGTTAAACCGGATTTCCCCAACGTACAGAATACGGGATATACCATCCTCACCCCCTTTAGAACATTCGTCCTCGAATGTTAGATTAACCTTACGGGATCTTATAAGCACTCGGGGGAGTTTCTTTTACAACTATCACACACACAATTCATTCATTGATCAACATAGTCAAGTAGGGAATTTAAATTACCTGTAGGCACTGGAAACAAGTGAGGATAATTCTTCTTCATCTGCTCCTCAGCTTCCCAGGTCATTTCTTCCCGATTATTGTTTCGCCATAGCACTTTAACAGAAGCCACATCTTTATTCCGCAACTTTCTTACCCGACGATCCAATATGGCTAAAGGCTTTCTTCGTAAGATAGCTCCTCCGTGACCCGGATATCATCTACGAAACATTCGCAAGGGTCACCAATGCATTTACGAAGCATAGAAACGTGGAATACCGGTGCAAGCTCCCAAATCAGGTAAGAGATCTAATTCATAGGCAACCTTGCCTATTTTACGGATGATCTGATAAGGCCCAATATATCTCGGACTGAGCTTTCCTTTCTTGCCGAATCTCATAACACTTTTCATAGGTGACACTTTAAGGAATACCCAATCACCAATCTGAAACTCTAAATGTCGACGGCGATTATCTGCATATGATTTCTGTCGACTCTGGGCTGCTAATAACCTCTCCCGAATAAGCTTCACCTTATCAACTGCCTGCTGGATCACATCTGGGCCAATCAACTTAGTCTCGCCAATATCAAACCAGCCAATCGGTGACCTGCATTTCCTGCCATACAAAGCCTCATATGGTGCCATCTGAATACTGGAGTGGTAGCTGTTATTATAAGCAAATTCAACAAGTGGAAAATGATCATCCCAGCTACCTCTCAAATCAATAACACGGGCCCACAACATATCTTCCAGTGTCTGAATAGTGCGCTCGGCCTATCCGTCAGACTGAGGATGGAATGTTGTACTGAGACTCACCTGTGTCCCCAATCCTTCCTGAAATAATCTCCAGAAATTAGCTGTAAACTGGGCACCTCTGTCGGAGATAATAGATATGGGAACTCCGTGAAGTCTCACAATCTCCTTAATATATAATCTGGCATAATCCTCAGCTGAATACGTAGTCCGGACTGGGAGGAAATGGGCTGATTTTGTCAGCCTATCAACAATAACTCAAATGGAATCATACCTCCGTGGAGTGCGAGGTAAACCTGTAATAAAGTCCATATTAATGATTTCCCACTTCCACGACGGTATCTCCATCTCCTGTAATAATCCACCGGGCTTCTGATGTTCAATCTTAACCTGCTGGCAATTCGGGCACTGAGCGACGAACTTTGCTATATCTCTTTTCATACCATCCCACCAATATAAGCATCTGAGATCATGATACATCTTCGTCGATCCTGGGTGAACGTAAATAACGGGCATAATGTGCCTCGCCCATAACCTCGTCGCCAGCCTCGCAACATCGGGTACACATAATCGCCCCGTGTAATAGTACTCCATCGGATGTAATCTCGAACGGGGTCTTCTCCTTTTAAAGGGCTGCGTCTCTGTACTGTGCCAGAACAGGATCCTCATACTGACACCGCTTAATCTCCTCCGTAACAGAGGATTCAGCAATTTCTCGAACAGAAACCCCAACATCTCCCGAATCAGCCAAGCGGACTCCAAGACTAGCCAACTGATGGATCTCGCGAACCATTTCTTTCCTCTCTGATGGCACGTCTGCTAGACTGCCCATAGACTTACGGCTGAGTGCATCTGCCACAACATTAGCTTTCCCAGGATGGTATAGAATATCAACATCATAATCTTTCAGCAACTCTAACCACCTCCTCTGCCGCAAGTTCAGCTCCTTCTGCTTAAAGATGTACTGGAGGCTCTTGTGATCTGTATAAATATCAACGTGAACACCAAATAGATAATGTCTCCACATCTTCAAAGCATGAATTACCGCGGCCAGCTCCAGATCGTGGGTAGGATAATTTCTCTCGTGCTTTCGGAGCTGCCGGGAAGCATAAGCTATAACTCTGCCATGCTGCATCAACACACACCCTAAACCAATACAAGAGGCATCACAATAAATCACATACCCGTCCGGTCCCTAGGGAAGAGTCAGGACTGGAGCTGTAGTCAACTTCTCTTTCAGCAACTGGAAGCTGCGTTCACAAGCATCAGTCCACTGAACTTAGCTCCCTCCGAGTCGGCCTTGTCAAAGGCGGCCGAAATCGAAGCAAATTTCTCTACGAATCTCCCGTAATAACCGGCCAATCCCGAAAAGCTACGCACCTCGCAGGTGTCGTAGGTCTAGGCCAATTCTTTACGGCCTCAATCTTCTGGGTATCCACCCGGATGCCATCAGCTCCAATAATATGCCCCAGAAATGCCACTAAAGTCAGCCAGAATTCACATTTAGAAAATTTAGCATATAATTTCTAGTGTCGAAGTACGCCAAGTACCGTCCTCAAATGATCTGCATGTTCTGCTTCTGATCGCGAATAAACCAGGATGTCATCAATAAATACTATCACGAACATGTCTAAGAACGATCTGAATACCCGATTCATCGTGTCCATAAATACGGGCCCGGAGCATTAGTCGGCCAAAAGGCATCACTCGAATTATTAATGCCCGTATCGGGTCCCGAATGCGTCTTAGGAATATCGGCCTCTCATACCCGTACTCGATGATAGCCTCGACCGCGGGTCTATCTTCGAGAAACACCGGCACCACCGCAACTGATCAAACAAATCATCAATCCTGGGGAGGGGGTATTTATTCTTGATGGTTACCTTATTCAGCTGCCGATAATCAATACACATCCGCAGCGACCCATCCTTCTTCCTCACAAACAATACCGGCGCTCCCCAGGGTGATGTACTGGGCCTAATAAAGCCCTTCTCTTATAAATCCCTCAGCTACTCTTTCAATTCCTTCAATTAAGGTGCCATTACGTACGGAGGAATAGATATAGGCCGAGTATCCGGTAACGGATCAATGGCGAACTCTATCTCCCGCTCGGGGGAAGACACGGAAGCTCATAAATACATCTAGAAACTCATTAACGGTACATTGGGGCGGAAGAGTCGGTGGCTCTGCTTTTAAATCATGTACCCGAACCAGATGATAAATATAGCCCTTTCTGATCATTTTTCTTGCCTTGAGGTATGAAATAAACTTACCCCTCGGCAATGCTGTATTACCTGCCCACTCTATAACTAGTTCCCCTGGAAATTGGAAACGGACTATCTTCTTTTGACAGTCAATATTAGCATAACAAGTGGCTAGCCAATCCATACCTATAATCATATCGAACTCAGTCATATCTAACTCTACCAGATCAGCCTTAGTGCAGAGGTCACAAACAATTACCGAACAATCTCTATAAACCTGCCTGGCTATAATAGAATCCCCTACCGGTGTAGCTACCTCAAAAGGCTCTATCGGTTCAAATTCTATCCCAATTTTATTAGCAACAAGGGGAGAAATATATGATAAAGTAGAGCCGGATCTATCGGTGCATACACATCTCGAGAGAAGACCGGTAATATACACATAACAACATTAGGCGACGCCTCCGGTCCTGTCGGGCCGGCCAATGCATATATGCGGTTCGAAGGACCGCTTGAACCGGAACTCCGCCACGACCTGCCGCGGCTTTGTTGGTGCGGCATACCTCGCCCCGCGGGCGTATAACTACCGAGGATGACGATGAACCACTGGCCGACCCGGTAGGCCGAGCCGCGCTACCCGCACCACCCCTAACCGGCAATCTCTCTCGTCGACGGCCCCGACCGCCACAAGTAAAACACGCACCGGGCACGAAAACACTCCCCGGGGTCTTGTCTCCCACGAGAGGGAACACGAAGGTACGGGTGGTCTCATCGACTCCGGAACCTCTATCCAACCGTGAGACCGAAACCCGGAGCTCGGCTTTGCCCCCCGAATATCTGCACCCTGCGATCTCCCGGTGAACGTGGGGGGAGTGCCCCGTCTTTGGGCCGGGGAGGATATACGCCCCTGCCGCTGCGCCGAGGCCGCCCCGCCTCGAAAATCCCCAGAGTACCCGGCTGATCTAGCCCTCTTGGGCTGGCCCCTATCATAAGTCTCGTCGGTGGCGCCTACGTGTCGGTCCTCCATACCTCGGGCGTGTGCTCGTATGCGGGCAATATTCATACACAGGGCGGGCCGCCATCACCAAGCATTTGTCAACCATATATTGGTCCAGCCCATCACATACCGGTGCATCCGGTCCGTCATATCGGTACATAAGCGACGCATATCGGCCGGCCGAGTCAAACTCCAAAGCCGTACTCCCGGACGCTCCTCGCCCGCTGCCAACGGAGGAATCTGTCTGCTGCGGCTCGCCGTAGCTGCGGAGGTAGAAAATGGGCCGAAAGGCCTCGTGAACTCGCCCCATACCGCCGAGGGCACCCTCACCTCTGGACAATACCCAGGACTCATACCAATTTGCGGCTACATCCCGCAACTGATATGATGCCATCTCAACAGACTCAATCTCGGTCGCCTTAATCAACCGTAATGTACGCAACATCTGTCTGATAAACTCCTGAGGGTCCTCTGCGGGCTTCGACCCGAAAACTCTGGTGGATTACATGTCAGAAACTCACGGGCCCTCGAACCGTCACGTCGGTCCGCTCGATCACCCCTACCCAAGCCCGCTGGCCCGCCCCCTACTACCAATCGGGTCAATAACTGTACCGCCTCTCGCATAGCCCCATCCTCCGCCCCGGCCGGGAGCCGGAGGCTCGAGCACTCAACCTCGGGAGCCGGCGGTGCCGCCTGCACTGGGCACTGCCGGGGTCGCTCCAAGCCCTCCGATGCGGTGTGTAGCCGAACCGGCGTCGGGGGCACAATATCGGGTATGGAGCTCGACGGGCCCTAGTAACTCGCAGGCCCGGCTGTCTCACCAACCGCTGTAGACTTGCCCTTCTAGGCACTGTGGCCTTCCTCGGAGGCATCGCTGAAAACATAACATTTCGTCAGAGAAGAGTCATCCTGATAACACGGCTCTATCGCACGATCTAAGATCAGAAGGAAAGATAACATCCTAAATGTCCTGTAGCCTCCTGTTTATAGATGTGGTGCACAACACAACGATAAATAATACTTTACTAGACACGGTCTGTAGACATTCCGAGGATGAACTGCTCTGATACCACTTCTGTCATGACCCAATCCCGTAGGCCGTGACTAGTGCCCGAGCTGGGCACCCAAACACATTCATCAAATCCGAAACACATACAGACGGCTTATGCGTATACAAATATCAGACACTGGCTCAGATTAGCTCAAACTGTCTCAAACACATCTCAAACACAAACATATATATATCAGAAGCCGGCAAGGCTGTTAAACGGCGCAACGGCCAAAACATGTACAAATGCAAGGCGACGAGGCTGCCACGGCGAATGGGATCGCCCAGAACATATATCATACAAACACACACGTATGGAATAGGCCTAACCCACATATATGTCCAGAGACCTCTAAACAGACAAACAGAATCATATGACGGGACAGGGCCCCGCCGTACCCCTGAACAAACCAATACATATGCAGCGAACGAGTATATACTAAAATGTGGCTCCGGAATAAGGGAGCACTCCAAACGACGAAAAAGGGTGTCCTAGGCGGCGGATCACCAAACCGTGCGTCCGTACCGCGGGCATGAAACGCGACCCCCCCGAAGAAAGGGGGTCAGTACGAAATATGTACTGAGTATGCAAAGCAGAAGATATAGTAAACAAATCTGAGTCATAATCGAAACAGAAGTACAGAAAGTAAATGCATTTCCAGAATATCAAAATATTTACTTTCAAAATACAAATCATGCATAGGGCTCAGAAAATATGGTCGCCCGCCCGTCATCGGCGCCATAACAGAGGATAACACCAGAAAGTTTCAAATCTCCGTATCTCCGTCACACATCATAACACAAAGATAACGCCATACACAAGATAACACCAAATGTAAGCGAACCCGGCCCTAGCGAGGGGCTCGGCGAACCATAACACAAAAGATAACACCGAAGTATAACAAAGTGCGCACGACAATGTAACCGGCCCGGACTCGCGAAAGATAAAGCGAGAATGCACGAGCAAGGTAGTCGTGAGTAACCATATGTATAAAATCATTATCATAGACTCAAAAGATAAGTAAAATGACCACACTTGGAAATCGGAATAATAGTCAAACCAAATTCTTTCAAAAGTCATCAGGATTACAAAAAGAAGAGTCGCGGGACCCACGGACGGGTATTGACCCGAGCCGGGCCCGCCTATGGAAAACATACTCATCATACGCTATACAATCTCCTATGAGCATATCGAGGCAATCCCAGCCTTTCTGTGAAAGATACGGGCGTTCGTAGTTACGGAACTCTTTAAAAACAAAACCTTTTATGCATTATTCGAAAATCAAATATTCCAAAGACATAAGGGCCAATATTTCATCATATCAAGCATACGAATACCAAGAAACAAATAAGAGTCATACACATGCTCGGATTGAGAGAATAGAATTTTCTCGAAGCTCGTGTCATAGCCTATTTGTAACTAAGGCATGCCAAAAGAAGAAAGGATTGAGCTTTACATACCTCGATCGCTCTCAAGCTAATCCCGACCTACGCCTCGGGCTCTCCAAGGTCTACAAATACGTCATAATATGCCAAACGTTAGCTATAGGCATTTAGGCATTTAATTCCAAACTAGCACATAATTCTACAGAAATTTGGGCAGCATTTCCCCTGTAAATAGGCCAACCCCGAGAATTTAACTGTCACGACCCAACCCCGTAGGCCGTGACTAGTGCCCGATCTGGGCACCCAACACTTCCTCAGATAATATCAAACGCATCCAGGTATATAACAGAAGCCGACAAGGCTGTGTTCAAATTTATATAATTTGCAAAAAAATTTCGGCAGAGTTTTCTTTGTTTTACGGACTATCCAAAATAACCCTGCACGCAGGAAATACCAATAAAGGCCACACAGGGCCAACGAGCAACATATATACATATGCGGCCGACAAGGGCCGCGCGGCGAATGGAATCGCCCAAACACAACACATACAAACACAACTGTACGGAGGTAGGCACAACCCACAAACATGTCCACAGACCTCTAAACAGACAGACAGAATCATATGACGGGACAGGGCCCCGCCGTACCCATGAACAAATATATACAATGCAACGGACTAATATATATACCAAAATATGGCTCCGGAATAAGGGGAGCACTCCAACAGCAGAAGAGGGTGTCCTAAACAGGTGGATCACCAAACTGTGCGTCTGTACCTGCGGGCATGAAACGCAGCCCCCCGAAGAAAGGGGGTCAGTACGAAATATGTACTGAGTATGCAAAGCGAAAAATGTAGTATACAAATCTGAGTCAAAATCGAAATAGGGATACGAGAAAGTAAATGCATTTCCAAAATATCAAAATGTTACTTCAAAATATAAATCATGCATAGGCACGGGAAATATGGTCGCTTGCGCCCGTCGATGGCCCCATAACACAAAGATAACACCGGAAAGTTTCAAATCTCCGTATCCCGTCACATATCATACACGATATCACCATACACGACATATCACCAAATATAGTGGAACCCGGCCCTCGAGCGAGGAGCTCGGTGAACCATAAGCACGAGCGATAACACCGGAGTATAATCAAAACGCGCACGACAACAGAACCGGCCCGGGACCCGGCAAAAGATATAACAGAACGCACGAGCGGATTCGTGAGGAATCATATGCATAAAATAGTTGTTATAATCCAAAAGATAAGTAAAATAGTCACATTTGAAATCGGAATAATAATTACAACATTCTCTTTCAAAAGTTGTCAAAATTACATAAAGGAACGTCGCGGGACCCACAGACGGGTGTAGACCCGAACTGGGCCCGCCTATGAAAAACATACTCATTCTATATCATACAATCTCCTACGAAGATCTCAAAGCAATCCGAGCTTTTCTGTGAAAGTTATGAGCGTTTGAAATTTTGGAGTCGCTAAAGAATAAACTTTAAAACAAAAATCAGCTTTCATGTAATCTTTACAAATTATGAATTCCAAGAACATAAGGATCAATATTTTGTCATGTCAACACAAGAATGCCAAGGAACAAATACGATTCATAAACATGCTCGGATTGAGAGAATAGAGTTTCCTCGAGGCTCGTATCATAGCCTACTTTAACTAAGGCATGCCAAGGAAAGAAGGTTACTTTATATACCTCAAACGCTCTCCAATATGATCCAAACTCAAGATAAGTCCAACCTACGATTCGGGCTGCCCACGATCTATAAACAAGCCATAAAATGCCAAACATTAGCTAAAGACTTGTTGGGCATTAAATTCCAATTTCGCCCTTAATTCTACGTAAATTGGGCGGCATTTCCCCCGTAAATAGGATACCCCGAGAATTTAACTCGGCCATATCAATCAACAACAACAACAACAACCAACCTAACAACATTAATAATCCATCCGAAAGGTAATTCAACATTAATAACTTTCTTTTCCATCATTCAACAACATTCATAAATTCAATTCGACGACTTACCTTCAAACCAATATCGACGCTTATACATTCACATACTAACCCGAACCCATACCAACAATATTTAAAGACATTCTAAGCAATTTATACAACATTTCCAACAATCCAAATTTTTCTCCAATTTGGCTGAATTCAGCCCCAAACCCGAGAGCCTCACTTAAACCATTCCTCATTTTCAAATCATGATTTGTATCCACAATTCACATTCTAACAATGCTATTATCATCAATATACAAATTACATTAAATGTACAAAAATCTCCAAATCAGTCCGCAACAATCACAACCTCAATTTGATCCATTAAACATTCATTTCCAACATAGAATTCATAACGACAACGACTAAAACATTAAGCGATATCAATTCGTTCATTGTCATATAATATGACCCATTTCGACCAACACTACACATATACATATATGGATGATTCTCAATCGTTCTTCACCTTACAACGATCATAATAAACTAACAAGGCATTAATTCATAGTTTCAACATAACCCAACACACACAACACACACATACTCACACGCTAAAGCACCACACACAACTCCTCTCCAACATTCCATATTTCATGATTTTTCTTCATTATAACATACTACAACAAGCATACAACCTTTATAACATACAAAACATAATCAAATCTTACCTTTTCTCTTCAATTCCACAATATGCTAGGGTTTCCAAGGATAAAAAATAATGGGTTGATCGCTCCAACGACACTTCCACGCTACTTAGGGACCTCAATATAGTGGGTTTACATCAACAAAATAATTTTAGAAGAGCTAGGAATGAAGTTGATTTTTCCTTGTTCTAGCCGAGAACAAGCTTGTTGCTTCTTCAACTTCCTTGTTTTTTTTCTAAGTGTTAAAATGCAAATGAAGACTTGTGGTCATCTTTTATCACTTAAATGAAGTGTACAATTCCCTTGGCCCACATTAATGTGTTGTTGCAATTAAAAGATGACACAAAAAATTGTGTGGGCCAACCCCACATCACACGGCCACAACATGGAATTGGATGACTTTTCCAACTTCCAATTTTATCACTTTTGGTCCGAAATCCTCCTAATTATTCCATACCAACAAATTCATGAACAACATGTCTTAAAAAAAAAATCAAAGTCAGAAATCCCCGACTTGAATCCCGGAATAGTTTTGTCCTTAGCTTATCATAATTAATCCGGATTGTTCCAATGTACAAAAATACGGGTTCTAACATTAACTCGGCCAAATCAATAACAACAACCAACCTAGCAACATCAATAATCAATCCGAAAGGCAATATAACATTAGTAACTCTCTTTTACATCATTCAACAACTTTCAATATATTCAATTCAACGGCTTACATTCAAGCCCAACATCAACGCTCATACATTCAATTACTAACCCGAACCCATACCAACAACATTCAAGGACATTTTAAAACAATTCATACAACATTTCCAACAATCCAACAATCGCTCCAATTTACACCGAAAATGTACCCAAACCGGAACCTCAACTATAACACATTCGTTTCCCAAATCATGATTTGCACCAATAATTCAACCTCTAACAATGTCATTCTCATAAATATACAAATTACATCGAATGCACAATAATTCTTCAAATCAGCCCATACAATTACAACATCAATCTTGAGTCATTAAACTCTCATTTCCAACATAGAATTCACAATGACAACATTCAAAAATCCAAATAGAATTAATTCATTCATTGTCATATAATATGACCCATATTCGGCCAACACTACACATATACATATGTTGATGATTCTCATTCTTTTCTTCACACTACACAACTAAACATGCTATAAAAATCATTTCATCCTCCCAACACAACCCACACACCTACACGGCCAAACCTCATACACGCGGCCTCAACTCCAACATACTATATTTCATGAATTTCATCCATATTAACATACTACAACATGCATACACCATTCATTACACATAAAACAAGATTAAATCTTACCTTTCTTCTTCAACTTCACAAATAGGCTAAGGTTTGCGATTTACAAAACGGATGGTTTGATGACCCAAACAACACTTTCACATTACTTAGGGACCTCCAATTAGTGGATTTGCATCAAAGAAATATTTTTGGGATGACTCAATTTGGACTTGGTTTTTCTTGGTCTTGGCCGAGAGGTTGTTGGTGTTGTTCTTCAACTTCTTGATTTTTTTTTTTTTTTTGCTAAGTATGGAATGAAGAAAGATGACTTAGTGTTCATCTTTTGCATACTAATATAAGTCATACAAGTGTCCATGGCCCACGCATGTGTTGGACCAATTAAATTTGTCCACAAATGGGGACCATTTCAGATCACACGGCCAAAGGGCCAATTTTGCATGATTTTCAACTTCCAATTATTCCACTTTTGGTCCCAAATTTTCCTAAATGTTCCATGGCAACAAATTCA
>NC_081342.1:40853256-40922107 GCF_029784015.1 Lycium ferocissimum | reverse complement strand
GATGATTTTGCACGGGAGACCGCTTAGGACAAACATTCGTTTCTATATTTGTATGACGTCCGCTATTTGCTATCGGACGACAGTGTCCGCCGAATCTGAATACGTCCTAATATGACAACTTGGTTCGTAAGTTTGTTTGGGTGCCTAAGTAGGGCACCAGTCACGGCCTACGGAGCTGGGTCGTGACAAGCGCCGCTTTACTAATCCTCATTTCCTACCTTGTTTTCCCTTCTCTTGTGTTACTTCTGGTACCGAGACAGATCCTTAGTTCAACCATAGCCGTGCCCCGTCCGTTCTTAGCGCTAATTCTACTTTAGTAATTGGCTTAAACTTATTGTTACATTCCTCTGTAACGTTCCCGAAATACCACAACTGCATTGTCCTTGCTAAGTCTCTACTTTCCTTATCAAATACTTACTTAGTCTCATCTTAGCATACCAATACTTACAAGTGGCATCACTATCCTTGTGCACTGGTATAAAATACGTTCAATCTTAGACATGGTTCTTTCGTCCTCTGGCTCGTCCTGCTCTGCATATCTTATTCATACCAAAGCCCGCTCATTCTATTTTGTCATATTTCTTTCCCTTCCTTTAATCACTTTCGACTCTCTCACTACCTACCGTGAAGAGTTTTCTATTCTCTCTTCTTTGATACTGACAAGTTGCGACAGCATTAGCGGGCACCTCTATAGCCAACATCTTGGCCCTTAATCTAACATAGCATCGCTATCCTTCCTACATTTTCTTAGTTGTTCAATACCGTCTTTTTGTCATACTCTTTTCCTTATACACGTCCACTTCCTAGCGTCACGTCATTTAAAGTTTCTGCAAAAACTCCTCGCACTGCCTTAAATACCATCCTGACTTTTATCCACTTATTGCTGGTTTTCCGATCTTACTAACTTATTTCAGAAAAGGGATCTTATTTGTAGCCTGAGCATCCACATCAAACATATTACAGTGTCAATTGTTTCTATCTCACCCTTGCATTTCTCTCACCCGCTTCCCCCCTTTCGGGGTGTAGTCATACCATTATCCGTTTATACTTTGCCCCATGTCCTTATTTCCAAGCTCAATTAGACCGCACTTTTATTTCGACGATAAGTATTCAAAGTCCTCTTGGCACATTACCTTTATCTCAACCTATCTCGGGTGCTCCCTTTGGTATCCCTTATCATTTCTCCCGTTTATGCCTATCTCTTTTTCTGCACCCGAGGAATCTTATGCTACTTCTGTGTCATTCAGGACGCTCTACCCCTACCTAATCCTTCTCTCATTTACAAAACGTATTCTGTTCGTCCACGTTTATCAGTAGCACACCGGTCATTTTCTAGCATTCATTCTACCTTGTTCCTCATTTTCTATGATTTGGCCTTTCACAGCCCCGTCACTTATGGCACTCGTGTCCTCCGTCATACACGTCATAGCCTATTATCACGCTGTTGTCTCGCTTTCTCCTCATTCCTTCTTTCCGTTAACTCTTTCTTTTTACCGACCTAATCCGCCCGTCCTACGCGATCCCTTATGGTTTCTGCCCGCTCCGCAGATTCAAATTTTCCTTAGATTAATCTAACTTCTTGTTTGTCCCTTATGCCTGAATTTGTAAGACTTTTCAGAAAACTTCCCAGGGGGTCACCCATCCTAAAATTTCTCTCACTCCAGCACGCTTAACTTTGGAACTCAGATGAAATACGACACTTTAACTCCCGTATGATTGCGTCCACCTCACCGCACGACCTTCATCACATAATCTGGGGTAAATTGAGATCTTAACATATTCCGAAACGTCCCCACAACACGTCTCATCAGCTGTCTTACCAATGCATTCCTATCCGTCACAATTTTTTTTCCCTCATACTCTCGTCTTAATCGTATCATTACTTCCTTTAACTATAATCTCATCATATTTTTTTTTTCCTACTTATCAATTCAACCGATGCCTTAACATATCACTCTATCAAAATCTACCGGCCCTTTCTAAATCATCTCTTAATAGCACAAGTCCTTTCCAAAGTAATTGTTACCATGTCCCCATCGACTTCCTATTTACTATTATCACCAATTCCACCGTTAACTTATTCCTAAAGGGCAGCCATACTCACAGCTCAGTCAATTCCCATCGTTACTATTAACACGACTTTTTCAAAACATATTCCAAACTTATATCTCATTCTCGTATTATTTCTAGAGAAATTTCGACAGAGTTTCCTTTGTATTCCTTACTATCCAAAACCTGCACGCAGGAAATACCAGCAACGCCTCACAGGGCCATCACATATATACATATCATATCACATGACCTCACGGGGCTCCCGATGGTCAAGAATAGCATGAAAATGATTAACTTACCTCGTACGTCCAGCTCAACAAAGACTTTCGTTACACTTTCCTCTTTATTTTCCCTTTTTGTCCTCACTTTATACTTCAATCGTACGTCAATACCGTACTCGACATATATCTTTCGTACCTTTACTTACCTGCGTGCTTTATAGCCTCCCATATCGTGACTCACCTTCTTCTGTCAATGTCATTCTCCTGCTGCAATCGAAGGTTAGTGCAAGATACCTCATTTCCTACGACTCGGCTTTATGGCACGATCTAAGAGGTGAAAGAAGAGTAACCATCCTAGATGCCCCATAGCCTCCTATTCATAAATGTGGCCGGCTTCACACCATAAACAGACTCTCGGACACGACTTTGCGTACAACCCCTAGGACGAATCAAGCCCGATACCAATTTGTCACACCATTAATCCGATAGGGTGTGATGGGCACCCGACCCTTACCTAGGGCCGAGCGAACCCGCTGACTCTCATGATACTCAAATCATATTGGGCCCTTAGATCATAACATAAATACATCATGAAAGGTTTTCGGAAATCAAATATGCTTTTCATACTTTTTCAAATCACACGAAGTTTATAATCGTATAAAATCTGTAAAATAATGCGTAACAATACGTCGGCTTATGGAGCCGCTTACAAACTGACATACTATGTACATGACACTGTCTGCAAAGTCTCTAACATGGGACACGATACCATAACATCACACTCTGACTCGGCAAACTCCTCGAGAATGGAGCTCGCCAATCCCGCCGGAACATCTTCTACTAATATCCTCGGCTATCCAGGTGTACCGCGCGGCATGAAACGCAGCCCCCGAAGAAAAGGGGTCAGTACGGAATATGTACTGAGCATGTAAAGCATGAAATACGATAAGCGAGATCATACTGAAGTAGAGAGTACAGAAAATCATAAGACTTGCTTTTGAAAACATATATCATGCATGTCAATGTCATAAAATCATTGTAAAAAAACATATAGCCTGTCCCGGCCCTCTATGGAGGGACTCGGTGCGTAAAATCATAGTATGCATATATAAAGTATACATATAATGTGCCCCGGCCCTCTAATGAGTGACGCGGTAAATAAAATCATGTCATCATCATGTATGCATGCATAAATATATATATATATATATATATACCGTACCCGACCCTCTAGTGAGGGACTCGGTGAATAGCGTGTCCCGGCCCCGCTAGCAAGGGACTCGGTATGCCATCCTGGCCGCCAACCCCATATCATCACATCATCATATACATATATATAGCGTGTCCCGGTCCTCTAGTGAGGGACTCGGTGAATAATGCAGTGGAATGTGCATGAATGCGTGTCCTGGCCCGGACTCAGTGAAGGACATATTGAGCTTCGCACGACAGAGTAGTGAGAAACCATATGCACATAAAACATTATCAAAGACTCAATGAAGTAATCAAAGTGAGTCGTCATTTGAAAATCGGGGCAAAAGTTATATCAAATATCTTTCGGACACTCGAAAACGTAACAAACATCATAAGCTTATAAAAAAACCGTAGGGATCATAGTCGTATGTCAAGTCAATCCGAGCCCGCCTCGGAAAGTTACGGACATTACTCACTTAAGGACTTTCTACAATCATATCGAAGCAATCCGAGCCCTTCTGTGAGAGTTACGATCGTTCGTAGTTACGGAATCATTTAAAAGCAACACTCTTTTGAAAACCAAACTTTTATGCAACTTTTGAAATTTAGTCCTACAAAAACATAAGAACCATAATTCGACTGCATTAAGAATACGAATATCAAGAAACAAATAAGAATCATAGACATGCTTGGATTGCAAGAATAGAGTTACCTCGAGACTCGTGTCATAACTTACTTTTAACTAAGACATGCCAAAGAAAGAAAGGTTGAGCTTTACATACCTCGTTCGCTTCCTACGCTTGTCCAACCTTACGTCTCGGCTTCTCACGATCTACAATAATGTCATCAAACACCAAACATTAGCCACAGTCACTTAGGAATCCAATTCTAGGCTAATCACCCGATTCACAAAAATTTGGGCAGCACCTCCCCTATAAATCCAACAACCCCGAGAATTCAACTCGGCCAAATCAACAACAACCATACCAACAATCATGCTACCAACATCAATAACCCATTCAAAACGCATTCTAGTATTAGCAATTCTTCTCTACATAACTCATCAACATTCCATCCACATTGAAATAAGCTACGTGCATTCAAACCAACATCATTGATCATACGTTCAAGTGTTAATCCGAGACCATTCAAACACGATTTAAGAACATTCCAAGCAATCCATACAATATTCAAAACAACCCAAACAATAGGCCATTCCACCCGAAATCTTTCAACTACATTAGGAACATCAATAACACATTTCCTTCTTCCAAATTCATAAACTATATCAACAATTCCATACGTTAGCATTATCATTTTCATCAATACAAGAAATCGTATTACAATCACATTAGCTTCCAAAACGGCCCACACAATTTACAACTCCATTTAAATCATTAAACCTTCATTTTACATCATGGAATCCATCGCAACAACAACTAAAATACTAGGTAAATTTGATTCATTCTTCCTACACCAAAGCAGCCCACTCACGGCCACACACCCACACACAACATTTCATGATTTTCATCCATTTCCATACGCTACAACACGTCCAAAACATCCATAAAACATGTAAAAGAGGATAGAACCTTACCTTCTTCCACTTGACTTCACCACTCTCTCTCTCGGCCAAGGTATCCATGGCAACAACGAATGATTTTCTTGTTCCCACAACTACTCCACGTTAACGAGGGCCTTGAAATTAGTAGGAAAGCTAGGAGGAAAGAATTTTCATTGATCAAATTCACCATGGCACCCATTCGGCCAGCCATGGCCGAGTGCCTTCTCCTCTTCTTTTTTTTTTTCTTGAATTTTCTAGACTTTCCAAATGATGAATTGTGTCTTATGTCTTCATCACTTATATATATATATATATATATATATATATATATATATATATATATATATATATATATATATATATATATATATATATATAGCACATGGCGGTCATGTGCAATCTTTTTCTCTTTTTTTCTTTTTTTTTTCTTTTCCAATTTTCTTCAATTTTCTAGAATTTTGCTAAGTCACCAAAGATGAATAAGTCTTGCATGGTAATCTTTGTATATATATATATATATATACATACAACTCCCACAAATATGTAGTTTACACATAGGCCATTTCATGGCATAAAAATATTGGCCAACCATGGGTGGGGCCCATGCCACCTCACGGCCACATGGCCATTGGCCACCTTATGAAATATTTTTTTCTCTTCAACTCTTTGCCCTTAATGCTTCACACCAATAAAAGATGAATACGCAACTTATACATTCTTAACAAAACCAAAAAAAATAACCTTGTCCCTAACTTTCCACGACTAGCTCGGAATGTCCCGACGTACAAAATACGGGATATAACATCCTTCCCCCCTTTGGAACATTCGTCCTCGAATGTTCAACTAGTCTCATAAGGTTTTCTAAGGACCTTAGGGGGGGGGGGGTTTCCTTTATTACCACGGCATATAATCTCATCTATCGATTATATCTCTTCTTTATATCCTCTTCAGCTTCTCAAGTCGTCTCTTCCCGGCTGTTGTTTCGCCACACGAACTCGGACCCTTATAATCGTAGCACAAGCACCTATGACTTTGCATTTTATTGACAATAACTCTAACAAAAAATCTATAGAATTTACGGGGTGTAATATCCTTTTCTCCTTAGGGACCGTTATTCCCTCTTTAAGGTTCGACTATTAGTTGCTCAATCCTAGCTTAAAACATACGTCAGTCTCTTCTCATTCTTACTTAATTCCTTCATTGCCTGCAATTCGCTTTTTTCGCTTTCTTGCCTTCATGTATTTGATCGGAATTTAGCTAACATTTCACTCTTACCCGAATCTTTGTCTCCATTACTGTAGCCTTGACCCATCATGCCATAGCCACCCACCGTTCTACAACATTCCCTTTCTCTTGTTCCCTTACTAATAGGCCATTACCTTGCTCGTACCTCCGATTTTCTCATATTAGCGGTCCTTTCGTCAGCCCTTTGTCACACCCTAATTTCCGATAGGGCGCGATGGGCACCCGACCCGTACCTAGGGCCGAGCGAACCCGCTGACTTTCGTAATACACATAATCATACTGGGCCCGCAAAACGTGTCAAAATGCAGAAGGAAATTTTTCAAAGAACATCATACTTTTCGTCTTTTTCAGATCAAATAAAATCTATAGTCATAACGAATCTGTAACCATATGAAGTTCGTAACATAATGCATAATAATACATCGGCTTACATAGCCGCTTACAAAACTGACATATCACGCACACGACACTGTCTGCAAAGTCTCTACCAACATCTCAGATACCATACAAAAGCACTCAGACTCGGCAAAGACTCCGGAGGAAATGGAGCTCGCCAATCCAGCCGGAACATCTTCGCTAACATCACCTAGTCATCCGTGGGTACCGCGCAAGATGAAACACAGCCCCCGAAGAAAGCGGGGTCGATGAAATATGTACCGAGTATGCAAAGTGAAGCTACGTAAAACGAAGTCATAACCGAAGTAAGGTGTACAGAACGTGAGCATAATAAACCGAATACCAAAGTACTTATATCTGACATACAAATCATACATAAGGGATTCGAAAGACAAATAGGATAATCAGAATGCCAAAATGCTTCGCTTTCTTTTGAAAAATATTTCTGTCTCATACATACGGAAAATGAAACACATTATATGAGCTGACATTAACTGAATGCCGAGGAACGTACGACCCGATCCATAAATAATACGATAATGCCGAGGAACGTACGGCCCGATCCATATATAATATAATAATGCCGAGGAGCGTACGGCCCGATCCATATATAGTAATGATAATGCCGAGGAACGTACGACCCGATCCATAAATAATATAATAATAATAATCATATCGTCATATTATCACATATCATCATGTCATCACATTATCATATCACATACCACATACGGTCCATAATGGGACCCGGCGGACGGAACGTGGTCGCCACTCCATCTGGACGCCACAACACATCATACTTCAGAAGGTTTTATATCTCCGAACATCTCCGCCACACATATAACATATATACGCGGTACCCGGCCAAGAGGAGCTCGGCGTACCGGACACATCATACTTCGTATCACATCATACTTCGGAAACACATCATACTTTAGAATAGCGCGCACGATAACAACCGGCCCGGGATCCGTGAAGGATGTAACAATGTAACGCACGAGCGTAATCGTAAGTAGCCATATGCATACAAATCTTTATTACAAACTCAACAGAATAACCAAAGCGAACTATTATTCCAAAACCAAGACAATAGTCAAATCAAATTTCCTCCGAATATTACTCGGAACATATCAAACCGAACTTCAGTAACCATGGTCACGTATCAAAATCATATGCATAAAATCCTCATTTCAGACTCAACAGATAAATATATAATCATACTCGGGGGTCGGAAAAATAGTCATATTAAGTTCTTTCAAAAAAATCGTCAGAAGTACATAAGGAAAGTCGCGGGACCCACGGAGGGGTGTCGGCTCAAGTCGGGCCCGCCCCTAAAAATCATAGTCATTATACGTCATAGAATCATTTACGAGCATATCAAAGCCATCCGGTTCTGTCTGTGAAAGTTATGGACATTCGTAATTACAAAACTCTTTTGAAAACAAAACTTTTATGCAGCTTTTGAAATTTAGTCATACAAAAGACATAAGATCCTTTCGGAACAAAACCGTTTATACAACATTTTGAATCCAATCATATCAAGGACATAAGGACCATAGCTTGACCATATTAAGGATGCCAACATCAAGAAGCAAATATAAATCATAAACATGCTCGGCACTTAAGAATGGAGTTACCCCAAGGCACAAATCGTGTCATATCTTACTTTCATCTAAGACATGCCAAAAGAAGGAAAGGGTAAGCTTTACATACCTCATCCGCTTCCTAAGCTAATCCAAACTCAAGTCTCGGCTTCTCGAGATCTACAATAATGTCATTAGACACCAAACATTAGTCATAAGCACTTAGTAATCCAATTCCGAGCTAACACTTAATCTATAGAAATTTGGGCAAAGATTTCCCCCGTAAACTCAACATCCCCGAGAATTCAACTCGGCCAAATCTTCAACAACAATACCAACAACAATAATATTATCAAATGCATATCCAAATGAAATGACATCCGTCCTTAAATCACTTTTAAAACAGCCCGTCATCATAATAATAACTCCATGAACAATTCGAGATTATAACGTCATTATCTTCATTCTAATCCCAAAACATCAATAACAATATCTCATCCGATTTCTTGCAATTAATTCCGTAGTTCCCATGTCACAATTTAGCTATACCGGGATGAATTTAAATATATCTAGTAGAGGAGAATTATTACCTCATATGCCAAGAAATAATCTTCTTCCACCTTACTTCACTTCGAATAAAGCCCGGATTCAATAACATGGCAAAACAAACCAACGAGATCGAAGCGGTGAGCAAAACTCGTCACAAAATGAAATAATGTTGTTGCCCCATCCTCGTAAGAGAATTCTTCAATTCAGATGAGAAAAATATATATATATACACGTATGTATATGTTCTCTCTTGTAGTAAAATGTTGCTGCTCAAGTTGCTTAAAAAAAATCAAAGCACTTAATTCAAAGTGAGAGGTCTCCAACGTTGCTGTTCAATTTCAGTTGCTGCCACCATTTTCTTAAGAATTTGTCTCACAATTTGTGAGATCACAAAATGAGGGCACGTTGCTGTTGCCATTTCCTTCCCCTCAAGATAATGTTAACATGTACAATTAGTAAATGAGTCACTAAGTAGCAATCTGTCCATGCCTACACGTGCAAAGCCCACCATAATCCTTATCCAAATAATTAATTGTAAACTCTTAAAATAGAAGTTAGGCAGCAATTTCTTTTGTCAAAATATAGGAATGACATGGTGAATATATACAATTCACCACTTAGCCAAGGTAATACGAACAAAGATAGAAAGTGGTCCCACTTAATTATATCTAATACTAAGATAAGAATGGAAAAGTCTATATCCAATATTTTATAATAGTTGCTTCTTGGTCTCAATTCACTTAAACGTGGATCACTTTTAACACACTTCATATACTCATTATCATAATCATGTGGTATAATTCTAGTCCATAGCCTCTTTATACGTACACCAAAGATTATTTCCAATCATCGTGGTCACGCTTGTTAACTCCTAAATTATTTCGGGACTTCAAACTTTTATACACCTATCTCTTTATTAGCATGCTTGACTATGACCAAATCCTTTAGGCTCGGGTAAATTTGCTCATGTTGGATGGTTCAATTTTCTAGTCCAAAAATACGGGATATTATAGCTTGGACCGTATTCCATTCAAATAAATTTCGAGCCTCGACGAAACTCATTTTCTTCGATTGGTTTAACTTCAAATCCATACGATACATGTGTACCATCACTTTAACTACCTATAAGCTTGGGGGATAACCTCGTGTCCGTTAGTAGTGTCATTTAACTCGCACGCTCCGACGTACGAAAATACGGGATGTAACACCCTTATTCCTTGTTAACTTTCCTATGCCGACTTTTTATCATTATCGCGGGGTCCAGCTTCACGTTGATGCTTCCTGTGATTCCATAGCATATGTTTTCATGTTTAAATTACTTAGTGGTCCATAACCCTTCTTCTAACATCCGGTGGACTCTTTTATCTCCACTCGTGAGAGCAACATTTTCTCTCTCTTCCAAAGTTTTCCAACTGTCGCTGTCATACCAAGTGTCTTCTTGAGTTCGTCATCTTTGCTCACGCCCTTTTTGTACCTTTAGTTAGGAAATCTTTCTCGCCCTTTACTCTCCTGCCACTCATTATGTTGCAATCTCTGTAAGAATATACGAAGGTCTTCGATTAGTCCAAGGAATACCCATGCTTTACTAATCCTCATTTCCTACCTTGTTTTCCCCTTCTCTTGTGTTACTCGGGTACCGAGACAGATCCTTAGTTCAACCATAGCCGTGCCCCCGTCCGTTCTTAGCGCTAATTCTACTTTAGTAATTGGCTTAAACTTATTGTTACATTCCTCTGTAACGTACCCGAAATACCACAACTGCATTGTCCTTGCTAAGTCTCTACTTTCCTTATCAAATACTTACTTAGTCTCATCTTAGCATACCAATACTTACAAGTGGCATCACTATCCTTGTGCACTGGTATAAAATACGTTCAATCTTAGACATGGTTCTTTCGTCCTCTGGCTCGTCCTGCTCTGCCCACAATTATAACATTTTGATAGCCTAAAAGTTCATAAACATAAACTTTTAGGCTATCAAAATAAATCATGTACATATAGACACGTACATGCGTATACGTGAACATTATTGGACCATATTACCCACACATCCGTATCTACGAGCCTCTACTAGAGTACTAGACATATGAACGGGACAGGACCCCGCCATGCCAAAAATGTGAATATTCAAATATGTACCAAAAGAATGATCAATAGCACCTCCGGATGATGGAGTGCTCACAACCGCCCATCGGCTCCTTGTGTGGATCGGCACCGTCTCCCCGCCACCCAAAGGGTGATGAACACACGTCGTCCGAAGAAAGGACGTCAAGACGAACATTATACCGAGTATGTAAGGTGTATGAAATGAGCATAATCGTGAAACATAAGTCATGAGATGAGAATATAACCTGTACACTCTTTATATATGAACCAGTTTCATGTGCGTACATCATACATAAACATATCACATACATTATCATAGCATGCAAGCATTGTCACATCAATCACACAGAGCAGTTCAGTCCTAGGAAGTGTCTACGAGCCATGTCTAGTAGAGTCTTGTTTATGCTGTGTTGCGCGCCACGCTAATAAACAAGAGGCTACAGGGCATTTAGGAAGAATGACCATCCTTCTTCATATGAGATCGTGGATAGAGCCGCGTATAAGATATACCCCTCCCTAACGAATGTGCTATGATTTCAGAAATGCCGCCAAAAGCTAAAGCCGCCCAGAAGGGCAAGACTACGATAAAGAGGTCGGCGGAAAGAGAGCCGCCTATGAATATAGATGAAGTAGAGTCACATCACGAGGCTTTATATAATGCCTCCACTACTCCTCCCCGTCACAAGGACAAGCGGGCTTCCGTTCCAGCCTCCTATTCCTCCAGCTTCCTCCACCGGTCGCTTCTGGTCAACAAGTAGCCGAGGCTATTAATTTATTGACACAATTGGTTGCCGCCCAGGCACAAAGGCAAAATGCGGGCCCGAGTGATCGTTCAACTAGTACTAGAGCCCGTGACTTTATGAGCCTTAATCCGCCGGAATTCTTTGGGTCCAAGCCGGATGAAGACCCGCAAGGCTTTGTTGATGAAATATTGAGGACGTTGCGGATTATTCATGCCTCTGAGACCGAATTAGTGGAGTTGTCATCATATCGACTCCGAGATGTGGCGATTTTATGGTACAATAATTGGAGAGCATCGAGGCAAGAAAATGCGCCTCCTCCCGTCTGGCAAGAGTTCGTTGATGCTTTCATTCGCCACTACTTACCTCCCGAGGTCCGCCGAGCTAGAGCGGATAGATTTCTGAATTTAAAGCAAGGGAATATGAGCGCCCGGGAGTACAGTCTCCAATTTAATTCTTTGGCGAGATATGCTCCTACAATGGTAGCCGATATGGGCGACAGGGTATACAGGTTTGTGAGTGGCTTAGGGCCACATTTGTTTAAAGATTGTTTAACAGCTTCACTACAAGACGGGATGGACATTTCCCGAATTCAAGCTCATGCCCAAAATTTAGAGGGGCAACAACCTCCGCAGAGGGGTGATCGCGACACTGATAGAGGGCAAGGCAAGCATGCAAGATCTATGGGCACAGGTGGTGATTATAGAGGTGGATCAAGGCAGATATATTCCGACACTCGTGCCGCCGCTGACGAGTGCACCTCTCCGATTTACAGCAGAGAGATCCGATCGTTCCATCGATCCGGACAGGTCGAGTTCGAGGGCCCTGTGTTCCCGCTTGGGGAGATTGGCCGGGGAGACCACCGCCCCCCGATGCAACAAGGTGAAATCGCACTGTGGCCATGTCGCCTGTAGTACGTACGCATGTTATAATTGTGGGCAGATAGCACACTTGGTTGTCGGAATACATATATCTGCCAATATAGTCATGTACAGGATATCATGTGCGTACTTATACAGACATAATTTCTCCTATTTTGCTTACAAAATATTCCCGGCACTATCCCAACTCACCCTAATCTTCGAGCTGTGATGCACCCCCTTTTTGTTTTCTTTTCCCCATTCTAATCCGCTCCGGCCTACGCGACCTCCTAATATTTCCGCCCACTCTGATTACTCTAATTTTCCTTAGGCTACTCTAGTTTCTTACTGCTGCCTATATCAGAATTTATAAGATTTTTTTTCAGAACACTTCCCAGGGGGGTCACCCATCCTGAATTTACTCTCACCCTAAAGACGCTTAATCTCGAACTCGATGAAATACGATGCCTTAACACAAGTATGATCGCATCCGCCTCATCACATGACCTTCATCATATAACTGGAGTAAGTTGAAGTCCTACCGCATTTCCGAACGCTCTCATAACACACTTACTATTCTAGCCCTTTTCAACCCTCGATATTAACTTCTCACCTATGGATATGCCTACTTTCCGTCTCAGATTCCCAAGTTCCCTATGGCGACGGACATACCTTGATCGTCGTTATTTATAAATACCCGATTATCGGCTTTCGGATCTCTACTTGCCGCTATTAAACAACATTCATACAACAAACACACATACATAAGAATATTACAATAAGTGCTCATATACCTGGATCCGCATCCGGTGCCGCCTCCAGATCCTGTCTACTCGCGAAAGCGTATATGCGGTTCGAAGGATCGTTGAACTAGGGACTCCGCCGCGACCTCTACCATGGCCTACTGGTGCCGGCATATCCTGCCCTATAGGGCGCATAGCTACCGAGGAAGATGAACCAGCAACCGACCCCGTAGGCTGGGCTGCACCACCTGGACCACCCCTATACGGACACTCCCTCATAATATGGCCTTGACGGCTATAAGAAAAACAAGCACCAGTACCAAGACGGCATTCCCCAAAATGAGGCCTACCACGACGAGAACACCAAGGCAAAGGTGGCCTTGACTGGCTGGAGCCCCTATCCATTTGTGAACCCGAGGCCCCGAGCTCGACTCGCTCCCCGAATACCCAAAGACCCCCCCCCCCCCGCCCGCAACCGTGGGGGTGTGCTCCGTGCCGGCCGGGGAGGATATCCGCTACGCCGCTCGCCGAGGCCGCTCGCTCGAAACTCTCCGTATACCTGGGCCGGATCCGGCCCTCGGGCCGGCCCCTATCATAAGCCCGCGTCGGCCGACGCCCTCTCGTGTTCGTCCTTCATACCGGGGGTGTGCCTCGTATGCGGGCAATATCCATACCGGCCGGGCCGCCATCACCAAACAACCGTCGACCAAATAATCGGTCCACCCCCATCACATACCGGGTGCATCCGGTCACCATACCGCCTACATAAGCCGACGCATATCCGGCCGCCGAATCAAACCCGCACCGTACTCCCCGGACAGCCCTCGCCCTCTCGCTTTAACAAGCAGGGAACTGCCTCACCCCGGCTCGCCGCAGCTCGGGGCGTGGGTGCGGGGCCAAGAACGGCCTCGCAAACTCGCCCCATACGGCCGGAGGGTACCCTCACCTCTCGGACAATACCCAGACTCATACCAATTTGCGGCTATATCCCGCAACCGGTATGATGCCATCTCACCGTACTCGATCTCGGTCGCCTTAATCAACCGTAATGTACGCAACATCTGTCTGATAAACTCCTGAGGGTCCTCCACGGGCTTCGACCCGAAAAACTCTGGTGGATTACATGTCAGAAAATCACGGGCCCTCGAACTGTCACGTCGATCCGCCTAATCACCCCCTACTCCGTACCTATGGGCCTGCCCTGCTACCAATCGGGTCAATAACAGGACCGCCTCTCGCATAGCCCCATCCTCCGCCCCTGGCTGGGGAGCTGGAGGCTCGGGCACTCGAACCTCGGGAGCTGGCGGTGGAGCCGCCTTCGACCCGCACTGCCGCCGCTCCAAGCCCCTCTCGACACCGGTGGTGTAGCCGAACCGGGTCGTCGGGGGCACAATCTCTCGGCATGTGCTCAAAGACGGGCCCCGGTAACTCTCCGGCCTCGGGCCGGTCTCACCAACCGCCGTAGACTTGCCCTTCTCGGGCAGCCGTGGCCTTTCTCGCAGGCATCGCCGAAAACATAACAATTCGTTAGGGAGAGTCATCCCGATAACACGCCTCTATCGCACGATCTAAGATCGAAAAGAAAGATGGCATCCTAAATGCCCCGTAGCTTCCTCGCTTATAGATGTGGTGCACAACACACCGATAAACAAGACTCTACCGGACACGGTCTGTAGACATTCCGAGGACGAACTGCTCTGATACCACTTCTGTCACGACCCAGCCCCGTAGGCCGTGAGTAGTGCCCGAGCTGGGCACCCAAACACATTCAAGGATCCGAATCACAAACAGATAGCTTACGCGTATACAAATATCAGACGCTGTCTCAAATTATCTCAAACTGTCTCAAACACATCTCAAACACAAACATATGTATATCAAAAGCCGACAAGGCTATCAAATGGCGCAACGGCCCAAAACATATACAAATGCAAGCCGACAAGTCGCCACCAATGCGAATAGGATCGCCCGTAATATATAACATACAAACATACCGTACAGATAGGCCTAACCCACATATACGTCTACGTACCTCTAAACAGACCAACAGATCATGTGACGGGATGTGGCCCCCCGCCCCCCGAACAAACATATACATATGTAGCGAACGAATATATACCAAAATGTGGGCTCCGGAATGCGGGGAGCACTCCAAACAAAGAAAAGGGTATCCTAGATCGGCGGATCACCGAACCGTGCGTCCGTACCTCGCGGGCATGAAACGCAGCCCCCCGGTTATAGGGGGTCGACGAATACGTGCCGAGTATGTAAAGCATGGAATGCAATAGACATAATCGTAACCGGACTGGAATTTACAGAAACAAGTATAGTAATCAGAAAAATCAAAAGACTTGCCTTTAAATCATATATCATACGTGTCCATATCATCTCATCGAATCATAATATACGTACATCGTACCCGGCCCTCCAATGAGGGACTCGGTGGATAAGGTCATATAATCATCATGCGTAGTCATCATATAATCATACATACATACATACCGTACCCGGTCCCCTCTAGCGAGGGGCGAGTAAAATCATATCATCATCATGTCATCATGTCATCATATATATGCATATACCGTACCCAGCCCTCTAGTGAGGGACTCGGTGAATAGCGTACCCGGCCCTTTCGGGACTCGGTGGATAGAATCATCATATGCCATCCTGGCCGTCATCCCCATATCATCATATCATCATATATATATCGTACCCGGCCCTCTAGTGAGGGACTCGGTGAATAATGCAGTGAATCTGTGCACGAATACATACCCGGCCCGGGACTCGGTGAATAGGAATAATAACAGCTCGCACGAGCAGAGTAGTGCGAAACCATATGCACATAAAACATCATCACAGACTCAATGGAGTGATCAAAACAAACTCTCTTTTAAAGCCAAGATAATAGTCGATCAAGTTTCCCCAAACGTCACTCGGGAAGATATCAAACAGAACTTTTAGAAAATCGTAAGTACGTATCAGGATCATATGCACATTCATCATTGCGACATTACTGATTCAATTGATAAGCAAGTAGTCGACACTCGAGAGCCAAAACGGAAATCATGCTAAGTTTGTTCGAAAACAAGTCATTAGGACTTTACAAATGAAAATCTCGGGGACCACGGATATACGTTAAATCAATCCGGGCCCGCCCATGAAATCTAAAGTCATCATATGTTATTGAATCATTATTATAAACTCAAAAGATAAGTAAACTGATCGTACTTGAAATCGGAATAACAGTCATATCATACCCTTTAAAAAATCATCAGAAGTACATAAAGGAAAGTCGCGGGGCCCACGGATGGGTGTCGACCCGAGCCAGGCCCGCCTATGAAAAACATAGTCATCATATACCATGAAAGCTCCTACGAACATATCGGAGCAATCCGAGCCTTTCGGTGAAAGTTACGGTCGTTCGTAGTTACGGAACTCTTTAAAACAAAACTTTTTATGCAACATTTGAAAATCGAATATTCCAAAGACATAAGGGCCAATATTTCATCATATCAAGCATACGAATTTCCAAGAAACAAATAAGAGTCATAAACATGCCCGGATTGCGAGAATAGAATTTCCTCGAGGCTCGTGTCATAGCCTATTTGTAACTAAGGCATGCCAAAAGAAGGAAGGATTGAGCTTTACATACCTCGTCCGCTCTCAAAGCTAATCCAAACTCAAGCTAATCCCAACCTATGCCTCGGGCTCCCCAAGGTCTACAAATACGTCATAATATGCCAAACGTTAGCTATAGGCATTTAGGCATTTAATTCCAACTAGCACTTAATTCTACAGAAATTTGGGCGGCATTTCCCCTATAAATAGACCAACCCCGAGAATTTAACTCGGCCAAATCAACAACAACAACACCAACAACCAACCTAGCAACATCAATAATCAATCCGAAAAGCAATATAACATTAGTAACCCTCTTTTACATCATTCAACAACATTCATAATATTCAATTCAACGGCTTACATTCAAGCCAACATCAACGCTCATACATTCCACTACTAACCCGAACCCATACCAAAAATATTCAAAGACATTTTAAACAATTCATACAACATTTCAAACATCCCAAACAACATCCCAATTTACCCGAATTTTGCCCCAAACCCGAGAACACAACTATAACCCATTCCTCACTTCCAAATCATGATTTGCACCAACAATCCACACTCTAACAATGTCATTCTCATAAATACAAAAATTACATTAAATGCACATTATCCTCCAAATCAGCCCATACAATTACAACATCAATCTTGAGTCATAAAACTCTCATTTCCAACATAGAATCCATAACGACAACAATCGACATACTAAATAGAATTAACCCATTCTTGTCATATAATATGACCTATATTCGGCCAACACTACACATATACATATATTGATGATTCTCATTCTTTTCTTCACACTACACAACTAAACATGCTACATAGAATCAACTCATCATCTCAACACAACACACACACCTACACGGCCATACAAGCCATGCACGGCTCAACTCCAACATACCATATCTCATGAATTCCATCCATTTTAGCATACTACAACATGCATACACCATTCATAACACATAAAACAAGATTAAATCTTACCTTTCTTCTTCAACTTCACAACTAGGCTAGGGTTTGCGATTTATAAAACGGATGGTTTGATGACCCAAACAACACTTCCACGCTACTTAGGGACCTCCAATTAGTGGATTTGCATGAAGGAATTATTTTTGGGATGGCTCAATTTGGACTTGATTTTTTGGAGCCTTGGCCGAATGCCTCTATGGTGTTCATCCAAGTTCTCTTTTTTTTTCTTCTAAGTGTTGAATGAAGATGAATGACTTAGAAGTCATCTTTTATGCTTCCATATAAACTATACATGTGTCCATGGCCCACACATGTGTTGGACCAATTAAAATTGGCCACAACATGTGTGTGGACCATCCCAAGGCCACACGTCCAAATGGCCACAAAATGCATGATTTGCAACTTCCAATAATTCCACTTTTGGTCCCAAATTTTCCTAAGTGTTCCATACCAACAAATTCATGAACAAATTATATCTCAAAACAAAATCAAAGGTCAAAAGTCCCGACTGTGTATCCCGGAATGGTTTTGTCCCTAACTTATCATAGTTAATCCGGATTGTCCCAATGTACAAAATACGGGATATAACACAAATATTGTTATTGCATCTTTTAGGTTCTATCGATGTTGTTCATGACGTCGGATGTCGGTCACGTCTAGGGTGGATTTTGGGGCGTGACAATTCTGGATCGGGTCAGAGTTCGCGGGCATCAAGTTCTCAACAGAGGAGAGATTTAGGGCTGATGGAGCCGCCTCCGTCGCGTTGCGATCCGTGTGGTCTGATGTATTTCGGGCATTGTCGTTCAAGATTGAATACCTGTTATTGGGGTGGGTCTCCTGATTATTACTTTTTAGAGTGTATGAATAGAGCTAGGGGCGGCATAGCGCAACCGATTAGGTAAGTGGCAGCCTCTTCATCATCGGTGAGTCCTTGGGGATGTGGCCCAAGTACTTCAGCAAGTAGAGGTAAGGGTAGAGGAGGAGCGTCCAGTTTAGGCGATAATCAGAACCACATCTACGCCCTAGCAGGTAGACAGGACCTGGAGTCGTCACCCGATGTGGTCACAAGTATACTATCTATTTGCTTGTATTATCTTTACACATTGATAGTTCCAGGCTCTACTTTGTCTTATATTATTCCCTTTGTTGTTGGTAAGTTCGGTATAGAGCCCAAGTTATTAAGTAAACCCTTTTCAGTATCTACACTGGTTGGTGAACCGGTGATGGCTAAATGGGTCTGTTGGTAGTAATAATTTATATCATATTCCTGAGCTAGAGATGGTTGATTTTGATGTTATCATGGGTATGGATTGGTTAGCGTCTTGTTATGCTTATGCTGATTGCCAAACAAAGATCGTTAGATTTTAGATTCTGAGCGAGCCAGTTCTATAATGGAAAGGTAATGTTTCCACGCCTAAGGGTAGGTTTATGTCACACCCCGACTTTGCTAGGGTGTGATGGGCACCCGACCCCGTATACGGAGCCGAGCGAACCCGCTAACTCTTATTCTTAAGACAAAATGAAGTAAAATACATAGCAATTTTTTTTTCAAAATCTTTTCGTCATTTCTCAAAGTAAATACCTAAGGAGAGATTGAAAATATGAGGGCTCCGTATAATAAAACACGTCAACTGTGAGAAACTCAATTTTTTTTAAGGCCGACACCTTAGACCCACGACTCGTCTCACGCAAAGTCTCTAACCGTAATCAGATATCATAGCACGTGTGCGCCGACTCGGCTTACACCCGCAGCAAACGGAGTTCGCCAACTTTGCCGAAACATCTTCTATGCTAACTTTGCGTCGTCTGGGTGTACCTGCGCGGCATGAAACGCAGCCCCCGAAGAAGAGGGGTCAGTACGAACAATGTACTGAGTATGTAAGGCATGAATAATAACATAGTAAGAAATGTATACGTGAACAATAACCGCATAGAAACATAGAACATATCATGTCAAGTCGTGACTCGTACATATAGGAATCATATATTGCATGGAGAGCATAGAACATATCATAGGATAGCAGAGTAACCTGTGCATATGAGTGCCCCTGGGGCGGATGCCATGCATGCTTATTTGGTCATATCAGGTCATAGTGCCGCACGAGACGGCTCGCCCACATAGCGCCGGAATACTCCGGCTCACCCATAAATCCCGCGTCCGGCATCCCGCGTCCGGGATGATAAGCAGCACCGACTGTGGCAATGAAACATAGTTTCCTTCCTGGGTTCCAAGTATTCAAGTATCCCATCCCCCCAACCCATGTTCATATTTAGCATGCAAGAGAGCCCAAGGAAATCATGTACTTATCGGAGTGACGTAAGGTCGGAAACCTCCGATCGCATTATGGGATAATCATGGTCGCTTTGTCTCACCATGAAGGAACGATAATCATAAGGCGAGACTATCAACATAGAACATATCATAGCATATCGGGTCATAGACATAGCATATCTGACATCATCATTGTCATCGTAGAATCATAGTTGTCATAGAATCATAGTCATCATAGAATCATAGGCATCATAGAATCATAGTCCCCATAGAATCATAGACATCATAGAATCATAGCCATCATAGTCATCATAGGATCATAGTCGTCGCAGGATCATAGGCATCATAGATTCATAGTCATCATAGGATTATAGTCGTTGTTTAGGTCATAAAAACTGTCAATATTGTGAAACTTAGTTTTTTTTTTTTTTAAAGAAAAGTGTATATTTTGGAAAACACTTGTAACTTTTAGTAAAGAAAATCATACCTTGGGGTCGAGGGTTTAGTTAAAACAACTTTTATTTAGTAGTCGGAAGGATGTCCATAAGTGTTCTTAGCTATAGAATGGACAATAAGCCCAATAGGACAACAGGAGGGAATCCGGGAATAGTGGGCCCACCTCGAGTCAAATGAGGCGGCGTACATAATTTACGTATAAAACGTTTCGTGACATGACTTATGAGAGTCTTAGGGCATACGGGTCTTATTCCTGCAAGTTCTAGATGTTTAGACCCTTCTTTCAACTATTCATGAACATTTGATTCAATTTTACTGAATGAATAGTAATCAAATTTCAATCTCGGATTTCTAGGATCAGAGTAATCCCCGAGACACGTATTCAAGCCTATTACATCTAAGACATGCCATAGAAAGAAGGGGTAAGCCTTACATACCTTTTCTGCTTCTCGTGTGACTCCAAATTCAAGTTCCAAATCCGCCAAAATCTACAAATTGGTCACATTTACCAAACCTTAGTTAGGGGCATTTATGAGTTGATTTTTCAAAGTAACACTTTGTCCGCCGAAATTTCGTAAAGATTTCCCCTATAAATACTCCATCCCACCAAGTTCAACTTGGCTAATTTCAATCAACAACAATCCGGGAATTCAACCCGGCCAAACCAACAACAATACGAACAATAACATCTCCAAACATATTCAATTCAATTCAATAACATCTCATTCACCTTCAAGTAAGCTACGTATATTCAAACTCACATTATTGATCATTCGTTCACTATTATTCCGAGGCCTTTCAAACACGATTTAAGAACATTTCAAGTAATCCATACAATATTCGAAACATTGCAAATCACATACCACTTCACCCGAAAACTACCAAACCCGAGAACACAACACAATACATTTCTTTCTTTCAACTTCATAAACTATATCAACAATCTCATATGTTAGCAACCTTATTTCCATAAATTCAAGAAACACATTGAAATCACACTAAGCTCCGAATCAGCCCATACAATTCTATCTTCAATTTGGATCATTAAGCCTTCATTTCATCACATAATCCATAACGACGACAAGCGAAATACTAAATAAAATTTATTCATCTCTTCCACATAAAACAGCCCACTTTCGGCCATAACTCCAACACACTCAACTTCATGAATTTCATTTGTTTTCTACACATTACAACAACACATAAACATGTTGAATACAATCGATTCATCACTCCAATACAATCCACACACACGGTTAAACACACACATACACGACTATACTCCAACATCATCCTACTTTCAAGAACTTCATTCATTTACACACTCTACAACATCCACAATTCTTGCATAACATATGAAAACAAGGATTAAACCTTACCTTTTCCTTCCATGTCTCTCTCGGCTAGCTTCCCTTTTTGCAAGAAAGAGTATTTTTCATGCTTCTACAATTACTCCATGTTGTAGAGAACCCTTCAACTAGTAGGAAAAACTTGAAGAAACAAAATTTTCTTGAAGAACTCTCATGGGGCTGGTTCGGCCAGCCCCCTTGGCTGATTTCTCCTTCTTTCTTTTCTTTCTCTTGATTTCTCTAGAAATTGAAATGATGAATTTTTTTTTTTGGCTTCCTTTGCAAGCCTTATATATATATATATATATAAGTATGGCACATGACCATGCACACCATGCACATGGCCGGCCACACCCTCTTTTTTTCTCCAAATTTCTAGATTTTTCTCTTACTTATTAAAAGATGACTACTAATTTGGGCTTGGTCATCTTTGTCCATAATTAAATTGGGCTTGGTCCATACATATATATACATTTAGCCCACAAATATATGATGTATACTTATGCCATTTCATGAAATTATTTCCAATTCCAAGTTTGCCCTTAAATTTCCATGACAATAATATTTTAAAAACGACTTGCGCATTGCCGCAAAACCGGAAAATGACCTTGCCCCCAACTTCCCGCAATATTCCAACGTATAAAAATGCGGGATATAACATCCTTCCCCCCTTTAGAACATTCGTCCTCGAATGTTCAACTAGTCATACGGGATCTCATAAGCACCTCGGGGGACTCCCTTTTCAAAGTTATTTTCCATTCTTCGTACTAGTTCTTAAGCTATCCAATACCGTTCTCTTTGTCATACTCTTTCTCTTTACATACGTCCATTTTCTGGCGTCGCACTACTCAAAGTTTGTGCGAACTTCTCATATTACCTTAAACATTATCCGGACTTCTATCCACTTATTGTCGGTTTCCCCGACCTCACTAATTCACTTCAGTAAAAGGTCTCCTCAGTAGCTCAAGCGTTTATATCAAACACACTACCGTATCAACTGTCTTTATCTCATCCTTACATTTCTCTCACGCTTCCCCCCCTTTTGGGGCGCATCTATACCATTATCCATTTATACTTCGTCTCATATCCTCATTCCCAATCTCAATCTACAGTGGAATAATAACAGCTTACTTTGCAACACTTATACCATTTACTCTTGCTGTCACTCGGACTTCGGTACCCTTACTCGATTAATGCCTTTTTGTACCGTAACTTCGGTCGCTGGGATTCACATGTCCACCGATACAATCATATTTGGGATATCCTACACCTTCATATATACGTGTATATAATTAATATCAACTAGCCCTCAAATACGTCCAAACGTTGTTCAAGCCTACCCTAATTCCCAGGGCTGTGATGCACTTCTTGTCTCTTTACCAAGCAAGTTTGCCTCGTCCTACGCGTCTTCTTATGATCTCCAACCATCCCATATACTCTAGTTTTCCTTGGCTACCCTAACCTCTCATGTGTCTCTTAGGTCTGAATATATGAAATTTCTTGTAACTTCCCAGGGGTCACCCATCGTAGAATTGCTCCCACCTGAGCACGCTTAACCTCGAAACTCTGGTAGAATCTGGTGTCTTAACGCTGATATAATCGCGTCCACTTCCTCGTATAACCTTTATTACATATCCCGGGGCAAGTCGAAGTCTTACCGATTCCGGAATATTTTCATAACACGTCCTTTCTTTGAAATTACTATTTTGCCCTTTTCGATTCCGAATGTTCACCTTTCACTTGTGTGCATAACCACTTCTTATCCCGGGCCTTCGTGTTCCCGAGGTAGTGATCGCACCTTCGTCGTCGTGCCAAATCCATAACCCTTCTTGAAACATCGCATCTCGTTTATTGTCTGTTTATCGTATTTCCTTTTCACGCTTCTTTCTCTTAGACATGCCCATTCTGGTAGGGCCTTCTTCATTATCTTCACTATTCAGATCCGCACACAGCAGTTATTAGCAATACCTTGCAGGCTTACATATGTATACGACTCATCTCAGCCATACCGAGCCCCCAGCTTCGGGTGGCAGAACAGAACATCAATACTTGTCCTTGTAACTTTCCATATCACTTCTCACTTTCTTTCGTCGTAGGTAAGGCCTGCATAGGAGATTCCATTTTCCTAGGACTTGGCTCTATCGCACGATCATAGGACAGAAAGAAGGTCAACAGTTCCTAAATGCCCCGCAGCCTCCTGTTTATAAATGTGGCCGGCTTCACACCCATAAACAGGACTCTACCGGACACGACTTTGCAGACAACCCTTGGACCGACCTGCTCTGATACCACTTTGTCACACCCCGACTTTGCTAGGGTGTGATGGGCACCCGACCCCGTGTACGGAGCCGAGCGAACCCGCTAACTCTTATTACACATATGAACTCTTTGGATTCTTAAGACAAAATGAAGTAAAATACATAGCAATTTTTTTTCAAAATCTTTTCGTCATTTCTCAAAGTAAATACAGATTGAAAATATGAGGGCTCCGTATAATAAAACACGTCAACCAGAGAAACTCTTTTTAAGGCTGACACCTTAGACCCACGACTCTGTCTGCAAAGTCTCTAACTGTAATCAGATATCATAGCACGTGTGCGCTGACTCGGCTACACTCCAGAGCAAACGGAGTTCGCCAACTTCGCTCAAACATCTTCTATGCTAACTTTGCGTCGTCTGGGTGTACCTGCGCGGCATGAAACGCAGCCCCCGAAGAAGAGGGGTCAGTACGAACAATGTACTGAGTATGTAAGGCATGAATAATAACATAGTAAGAAATGTATACGTGAACAATAACCGCATAGAAACATAGAACATATCATGTCAAGCTGTGACCTGTACATAGGAATCATATATTGCATGGAGAGCATAGAACATATCATAGGATAGCAGAGTAACCTGTGCATATGAGTGCCCCTGGGGCGGATGCCATGCATGCTTATTTGGTCATATCGTGGGTCATAGTGCCGCACGAGACGGCTCGCCCACATAGCGCCGAATACTCCGGCTCGGCCATAAATCCCGCGTCCGGCATCCCGCGTCCGGGATGATAAGCGGTGACCTGTGTGGCAATGAAACATAGTTTCCTTCCCGGTTTTCAAGTATTCAAGTATCCCATCCCCCAACCCATGTTCATATTTAGCATGCAAGAGAGCCCAAGGAAATCATGTACTTATCGGAGTGACGTAAGGTCGGAAACCTCCGATCGCATTATGGGATAATCATGGTCGCTTTGTCTCACCTTGAAGGAACGATAATCATAAGGCGAGACTATCAACATAGAACATATCATAGCATATCGGGTCATAGACATAGCATATCTGACATCATCATTGTCATCGTAGAATCATAGTTGTCATAGAATCATAGTCATCATAGAATCATAGGCATCATAGAATCATAGTCCCCATAGAATCATAGACATCATAGAATCATAGCCATCATAGTCATCATAGGATCATAGTCGTCGCAGGATCATAGGCATCATAGATTCATAGTCATCATAGGATTATAGTCGTTGTTTAGGTCATAAAAACTGTCAATATTGTGAAACTTAGTTTTTTTAAAGAAAAGTGTATATTTTGGAAAACACTTGTAACTTTTAGTAAAGAAAATCATACCTTGGGGTCGAGGGTTTAGTTAAAACAACTTTTATTTAGTAGTCGGAAGGATGTCCATAAGTGTTCTTAGCTATAGAATGGACAATAAGCCCAATAGGACAACAAGGAGGGAATCCGGGAATAGTGGGCCCACCTCGAGTCAAATGAGGCGGCGTACATAATTTACGTATAAAACGTTTCGTGACATGACTTATGAGAGTCTTAGGGCATACGGATCTTATTCCTGCAAGTTCTAGATGTTTAGACCCTTCTTTCAACTATTCATGAACATTTGATTCAATTTTCCGAATGAATAGTAATCAAATTTCAATCTCGGATTTCTAGGATCGATAGTAATCCCGAGACACGTATTCAAGCCTATTACATCTAAGACATGCCATAGAAAGAAGGGGTAAGCCTTACATACCTTTTCTCGCTTCTCGTGCGACTCCAAATTCAAGTTCCAAATCCGCCAAAATCTACAAATTGGTCACATTTACCAAACCTTAGTTAGGGGCATTTATGAGTTGATTTTTCAAAGTAACATCCGAAATTTCGGCAAAGCATTTCCCCTATAAATACTCCATCCCACCAAGTTCAACTTGGCTAATTTCAATCAACAACAATCCGGGAATTCAACCCGGCTAAACCAACAACAATACGAACAATAACATCTCCAAAAAAAAGTGTATATTTTGGAAAACACTTGTAACTTTTAGTAAAGAAAATCATACCTTGGGGTCGAGGGTTTAGTCGGAAGGATGTCCATAAGTGTTCTTAGCTATTCAATAACTCAATAGGACAACTAAAGAGGGAATCCGGGAATAGTGGGCCCACCTCGAGTCAAATGAGGCGGCGTACATAATTTACGTATAAACATTTCGTGACATGACCTATGAGAGTCTTAGGGCATACGGATCTTATTCCTGCAAGTTCTAGATGTTTAGACCCTTCTTTCAACTATTCATGAACATTTGATTCAATTTTACTGAATGAATAGTAATCAAATTTCAATCTCGGATTTCTAGGATCAGAGTAATCCCCGAGACACGTATTCAAGCCTATTACATCTAAGACATGCCATAGAAAGAAGGGGTAAGCCTTACATACCTTTTCTGCTTCTCGTGCGACTCCAAATTCAAGTTCCAAATCCGCCAAAATCTACAAATTGGTCACATTTACCAAACCTTAGTTAGGGGCATTTATGAGTTGATTTTTCAAAGTAACACTTTGTTCGCCGAAATTTCGGCAAAGCATTTCCCCTATAAATACTCCATCCCACCAAGTTCAACTTGGCTAATTTCAATCAACAACAATCCGGGAATTCAACCCGGCCAAACCAACAACAATACGAACAATAACATCTCCAAACATATTCAATTCAATTCAATAACATCTCATTCACCTTCAAGTAAGCTACGTATATTCAAACTCACATTATTGATCATTCGTTCACTATTATTCCGAGGCCTTTCAAACACGATTTAAGAACATTTCAAGTAATCCATACAATATTCGAAACATTGCAAATCACATACCACTTCACCCGAAAACTACCAAACCCGAGAACACAACACAATACATTTCTTTCTTTCAACTTCATAAACTATATCAACAATCTCATATGTTAGCAACCTTATTTCCATAAATTCAAGAAACACATTGAAATCACACTAAGCTCCGAATCAGCCCATACAATTCTATCTTCAATTTGGATCATTAAGCCTTCATTTCATCACATAATCCATAACGACGACAAGCGAAATACTAAATAAAATTTATTCATCTCTTCCACATAAAACAGCCCACTTTCGGCCATAACTCCAACACACTCAACTTCATGAATTTCATTTGTTTTCTACACATTACAACAACACATAAACATGTTGAATACAATCGATTCATCACTCCAATACAATCCTTCATGCACACGGTTAAACACACACATACACGACTATACTCCAACATCATCCTACTTTCAAGAACTTCATTCATTTACACACTCTACAACATCCACAATTCTTGCATAACATATGAAAACAAGGATTAAACCTTACCTTTTCCTTCCATGTCTCTCTCGGCTAGCTTCCCTTTTTGCAAGAAAGAGTATTTTTCATGCTTCTACAATCACTCCATGTTGTAGAGAACCCTTCAACTAGTAGGAAAAACTTGAAGAAACAAAATTTTCTTGAAGAACTCTCATGGGGCTGGTTCGGCCAGCCCCCTTGGCTGATTTCTCCTTCTTTCTTTTCTTTCTCTTGATTTCTCTAGAAATTGAAATGATGAATTTTTTTTGGCTTCCTTTGCAAGCCTTGCTTATATATATATATATATAAGTATGGCACATGACCATGCACACCATGCACATGGCCGGCCACACCCCTCTTTTTTTCTCCAAATTTCTAGATTTTTCTCTTACTTATTAAAAGATGACTACTAATTTGGGCTTGGTCATCTTTGTCCATAATTAAATTGGGCTTGGTCCATACATATATATACATTTAGCCCACAAATATATGATGTATACTTATGCCATTTCATGAAATTATTTCCAATTCCAAGTTTGCCCTTAAATTTCCATGACAATAATATTTTAAAAACGACTTGCGCATTGCCGCAAAACCGGAAAATGACCTTGCCCCCAACTTCCCGCAATATTCCAACGTATAAAAAAAGATATATATCAGCAAAGGAGATTCTAGGTATGGTCACTTTATTGCTAGATCATTCCGACCTTATCTTCGATGCTCGTGATTGCATTTATTAAGGACATTATGCTCAATTTATTCATGTTCGAGAGCAAGTAACATTATGCTCCAAGATCATAAGTTGTTCTCCAAATGTGAGTTATGGTTCAAGCTGGCATTCCTAGGCCACGAATTTTAAGGCATTAGAGTTGATATTCCAAAGACAGAAGCTGTGTTGCCTAGACCAACGACTTCGTAGGGGTTCGTAGTTTCCTTAGGCTAGCAGGCTATTACAAGAGATTTATTGAGGGATGCGCTTCTTTTTCCGCACCATTGCCAAAGCTGACTCAGAAGGTGACCAAGTTTTAGTGGTCCGATGCTTGTGAGCGGAGTTTCCAAGAGTTGAAGAATAGGTTGACATTGGCACCAGCCTTGACTCTACCAGAAGGTACGAAAGGATGTTTTACTCATTGTGATGCCTCAGGTACTGAATTTGGTTGTGTGCTAATGCAGCACGGCAAGGTGTTTGCATATGCTTCGAGGCAGCTGATGAAACATGAGAAGAACTATCCAACTCATGACGTGGAATTAGCAGTAGTGGTGTATGCACTGAAGATATGGCACCATTAATTATATGGTGTTCATGTAGAGATCTTTACCGGCCACAAGAGCCTTCAAAATTTCTTTCAACATAAGGACTGGAATTTGAGGCAAAAAAGGTGGTTGGAGTTGCAGGAAGATTATGATATTGACATCTTGTACCCTCTGGGCAAGGCTAATGTTGTAGTCGATGACCTTGGTGATCGGTCTATTGGTAGCTTGGGGCATGTAGGAGCTAAAAAGAAGTAGCTAGCTCGAGAACTTCATTAATTAGCCAATTTGGGAGTCCTCCTATTGGACTCCGATGATGGAGGTATTATTGTTTCGAATGTCGCAAAATCATCCGTTGTGACTGAGGTGAAAGAGCGACAGTACGAAGATCCTGCCTTAGTATAAGTCAAAGAGGGGATCCAACAGAATAAGATGATGTCTTTTGAGTTCAAAGGAGATAGGGTTTTAAGATATCAGAGCAGATTGTGTGTTTTGGATGTAGCAGGGTTGCTGGACAAGATTATGACAGAAGTCCACCATTGACGATATTCTATTCATCTAGGAGCGACGAAGATGTATCATGACATTAAAGGTATATATTAGTTCAATGATATAAAAAAGAACATAGCATACTTTGTAGCTCGATGTCAAGATTGAACATCAGAAGCCCGGTGGATTAGCACAAAATATAGAGATTTTTATGTGGAAATGGGAGATGATCAATATGGACTTCCTTATAATTTTTCCTCACTCGCTTCGCAAGTTTGATCTATATGGGTGATTATTAATAGGCTTATAAAGTCGGCTTTTTTCTTGCCGGTCAGAACCACTTATATGACAAAGGAATATATGAAGTTGCATATAAAGGAGATTGTAAGATTTTTTATAGAGGCGCTCATTTCGTTACTAACTTCTGGAGGTCTTTTCAGAAAGGGTTAGGTACTTAGGTAAACCTTAGGACAACATTTCATCCACAGACAGACGGTCAGGCCAAGTGCACTATTCAGATGCTCCAAGATATGCTTCGATCTTGTGTGTTAGGCTTCAAAGGCAATTGGGATAACCATCTACCTCTCATAGAGTTTGCTTATAACAATAGTGTCACGACCCAACCGGAGGGCCGCGACGAGCACCCAGTGCTATCCCATCCCGGCACCCATTAACATACTTTCACATCATATTTAGGTGAGCCACATACTAAATCAAGCTTTTCATTCATCATCATTCTAGCCTCGATGGGCAACACACATCTATATCGTCATTAACACTATGCCCATACAACTGTACATAAGCCAACAAGGCTATCAAACAATATCCCAAAATATAGGCCGACAAAGCCGAACATATCTAACCATATACACAATGTCTACGAGCCTCTAAGAAGGGTACGTCATATCATAACATATGGGCGGGACAGGACCCCGCCGTGCCCATAAATATGTACACAAAAGAATCTATACCAAAAGTGCAGTAGCTCCGAATGAAGTGGAGCTCTGCTATGTAGTCCCTGAGAAAATACAGCTATGGATCGAGTCTGTCTCCCTGGCCACCTGCGAGCATGACGCAGCGTCCACAAACAAAAGGACATTAGTACGAAGAATGTACTGAGTATGTAAAGCATAATCAATATTAATATGAAAGCATAATAGTCGACATGTGAAACAACATAGGATGGGAGATAATAGCATCATCGTCATAGCACTCACTTGCTTTCCATAGGGGCGTTCCATTTCTATTGCGTGTTCACGTACATACATTCATATCCATACTCATTTACCTTTCGTATCCATTTTCGTATTCGTATTCATATTTCCTTTCATGCTCATACCAATATCATATACATTGCATATACATAGCCCTTACTTGGCACTTACATGGTCTTAACATATTCGTACTCATATTGATGTCATATACATAGCATAATCGTACTCATATAGATGTTATATACATAGCTTATTCGTACTCATATAGATGTCATATACATAGCATTTATATAGCGTACCCGACCACGAAGGTTATTTGTTTTCGTATCCGGCCCTACCAAGGCCCAAGGCCCCGGTGTTGTTCGTACCCAACTGCAGTGGTGCGCGCGCATCGTTATATATATATATATATATATATATAAATATTCATTATATTCTACCCGGCCATATAAGCTCGGTGTTCACAATAGCCTCTCATGGGCACACATACATATAAGCTCATATCTGTCTTTAGCCTTTTCACTATTGTCATTCATTACATTCTATCCTTAGAGTATTACTCGTCGTATAAGGAACTTAGTACAATCGTATCATTTGAGCATCATAAGCTTAATACCTTATAGAGATAGGATCATTGGAGAGTATCATGAACTCGTAGGAAGATACACATTTGGCCAAAGAACCATGCCTTATGAAAGAAGGGTTAGCCTTACATACCTTTCCGTGCAACTATTCTATCACTTGTACGCTCTTCTTCAAGGCTCACGTTCTACCTTCATTGAAGTGCATACTCATATTAGATAATAGATAGCTTAGCATTCATGACTAATTCTAGAGAAAATCGGGTAGCATCTCCTTTATTTATACGACTTCCCTCGTATTACACATCAACTCCCAAACATCGATAACAACATTCACAATATCATCACAATAGCCTTTAGTCATCTACATTACTTTTACTTCACAATTCACTTCAATTATCCATATTCATAGTCATAACTCGACAATACGTTCATTCACATACAATGTTGATTTCCATACTTTCAATATCATTTATAACATGATCATATTCATAATTTATCAAGAATCATAACTCATCCCAACATCTATTCAAAAGTGATATTAATGCACATTCATGACCCATTTCTTGTATTCTTTTGCAATCTAAGTGTTTCAACTTCAAAATACTTTAAACAACATGGGAACATCACAAAACTTACCTTAGAAGGTGTAGGAATGAACCTCGGGTGCAAATACCTCACTTGAAAACCCTAATTTTTCCTTCACTTGGATTCTTGCCTTGGATGAACTTTAATGGGTTTCTTATTCTTGATTCACTTGGTTTGATGAAGTTGAACACTAATTCTCTTGAAAACTTGTGGGAGAAATGTGGAGAGATGTTTTAGAGAGAAGGGGAGTGAGAGATGAAATGAAATGAAATAACACTTGAATCCTTATTAAATACACAAATCGCCCCGACCGGAATGTACGGACCAACATACGGTCCGTATAATTTTCACGGGTCGTATGTCTGGACCGTATATTTGGTCCAGTGAGGTATGCCATTCTGGGCTGAACCTACGGCTGGACATACGGTTCGTATATTTTATACGGCCAGTATGTCTGGTCGTATAATGCTTAGTGGTTCCGATCTTGTTCTCGTCGACTCGTTTGATCTCCAATCCTTATGGAACCTTCTTGGCACTTGTCTAACACCTCAATACCAATCTAAGGGACGTTATAACTCTTCTTCATAATATCTTTAAGTCACCATTAACTCGTTACTCATAAATTCTTTTTGATACTTATCGTAAACTTTGCCTTCTCTTGGCAACCTTTCTCGTCTAACATCGAATGTCTTTGAAATCTTACTTAAGGTCATCAAATGCTACTTCATTAGCCTATTTACTGTGCATCAACGGAAAATTTTCCGAGGTGTAACATTCTTCCCCCTTTAAGAACATTCGTCAGAGTTTCCCCTTAAGCACTCGGGAATTCTACAAAAATTTCGCTAGAGTTTCCCCTATAATATGGCACTACCATCCTGTCACAACAACCCATAATATCAATGCCTCACAGGGCCACAACATAATAGCAATATAATTTAGCCACACACGACCCAAGTGCATAAAAGGAAAACATACATACCTTAGGATCTTGACGTTTTGTCTTGGCCCTCTTCCGGGGGCTGAAATAAGTGCGGATATTTGGATCTCATGATTTCTTCCGCTTCCCATGTCATCTCTTCTCGATTATTATTTCTCCATAAAACTTTAACTGAGGCCACTTCTTTATTTCTAAGCCTCCGTACTTGTCAATCTAATATGGCAATGGGTATTTCATCATAGGTTAACTTTTCTGTCACCTGAACACCTTTTACTGGGACGATCCTAGTAGGATCTCCAATATATTTATGAAGCATCGAGACATGAAAAACTGGATAGACTGACTCTAAATCAGGAGGTAAATCTAATTCGTAAGCTACTTTACCCACTTTGCGCACAACTTCATAAGGCCCAATATACCGGGGACTAAGTTTTCCCTTTTTACCAAATCTCATGACGCCTTTCATTGGCGACACCTTCAAGAATACCCAATCTTTAACTTGAAACTCTAGGTCTGTTCGACGATTATCCGCATAGGACTTTTGACGACTTTGGGCTGCTAACAATCGATCTTGTATAAGCTTGACTTTCTCTATGGCTTGTTGGACCAAGTTCGGCCCTATCAATTTAGCCTCTCCTGTTCCAAACCACCCAATTGGGGATCTACACTTTCGCCCATATAAAGCTTCATACGGTGCCATTTGAATGCTAGAATGATAGCTATTATTGTAAGTGTTATATCCCGTATTTCGTACATTGGGACAATCCGAGTTAACCATGATAAGTTAAGGACAAGACTATTCCGGGGGGCGAAGTAGAGACTTTTAACTACGACTTTGTTTTAAGACATAAGTTGCTTATGATTTTAATGGCCTGGAATATTAAGGAAAAATTTGGGGTTAAAAGTGAATATTGGAAAGTTAAAATTCATGAAATAAAAATGGCCAAGTGGCCGGCCACATGGGTGTGGGCCATGGGCCACATGGATGTTTTATATATGTGATTAGAAGATGACTAATTAAATCATCTTCATCATTCTCACCCTTAGAAAATTCAAGAAACTTGGAGAGAAAAGAAAGAAGGCCATTCGGCCATGGTGGTCAAAAATTGAAGCCCAAAAATAGTGATCAAAAAAAATATTTCCTTCTAATTTCTCTACTAATTGGGAGGTCCTCTACAACGTGGAGTAGTTGTTGGAACAAGCAAAACGTGTATTCTTGCAAAACACAATCCTAGCCGTGTAGAAAAGTTGGGTGAAGAAGGTGAGATTTAATCTTCTCTTTTATATGTTATGGATGGTTTGTGTATGTTGTAGTATGTAGAAATAGATGAAACTCATGAAATATTGCATGTGAAGTTGAGCCGTGTGTGTTGTTGTGGCCGTGTGCATGTTATGTTGTGTAGGAGTGATGAATTAATTTTATTTAGCATGTTTGGTTGTTGTTGTTGTGGGTTCTATGATGAAAATGAAGGTTTAGTGATTCAAGTTGAAGTTATAACCGTTTGTAGATTATTGTCGAGGCTAATGTGATTCTAATATAGTTTCTTGTATTTATAAGAATAATGTTGCTAATGTGGGGATTGTTGGTGTAGTTCATGAGTCTTGGAAGAAAGAAATGTGTCATTGCTGTTCATGTGGAGTTGAGGAGGTTTCGGGTGGAATAATGGTTTGGTTGGGTTGTTTGAATATTGTGCGGATTGTTTGTGTTATATCCCGTATTTTGTACATCGGGATAATCCGAGCTAACTACGATAAGTTAAGGACAAGACTATTCCGGGATACGAGGTAGCGACTTCTAACCTCCGATATTGTTTTAAGGCATAAGTGCTTATGATTTTATTGGTATGGAATAATAAGAAAAATTTGGGGTTAAAAGTGAATATTGAAAAGTTGGTTATTTCATGGAAATGGCCATATGTGGCCATGTGTGGGGTGTGGGCCATGGACCACATGGATGCAGCATATAAGTAAATAAAAGATGACAAATTAATCATTCATCATCTTTTCACCGTAGAACCTTGGAGAAAAATAAGAAGGGCCATTCGGCCATGGTGACCAAAAATGGAAGCCCTCAAATAGTGATAAAAAAATATTTTCTTCTAGCATTCCCACCAATTGGAAGGTCCCTAGTAACGTGGAGTAGTTGTTGGAGCAATCAAAACGTTCATTCTTGGCAACTTACAAACTCTAGCCAAGTTGAGAGGTTAAGGTGGGACCCGCATGTCGGGATTTTATAAAGGACATATGAAGAGATATATGGGTAGTAAATGTGAAGTTGAGCAAGTCCTAAGAAGGACCCATAAGCTAAAAATAAGTGTAAGCCCTCCAAAAGGACGATTTAAGAAAACGTCTTCGGGTGATCTGACTTCGAGGGGACAAAACGGTATCATGAGTTTCGAATTTGAGAAAACTCCCAGAATGAAAGTTGTATATAATTGAAATAGCTTTCCAACCATAGGTCGTGGGTTCACAGGCAATATCGGGATAAGGAGATATGGACGTTTTAAGGCAGAAAGGCCAGTGGGCCAGGCCCAACCCGAGCCCAACCGGGTCAGGCCCATTACCCACACCTTTTTAAATGAAATATCATCCTTTTCTCCTCATTTTTCATACCAAAACACCCAGAAAATTCTGGAGAAAAAGGGAGAGGAGAGCCTAGGGAGAAAAACTAATTTTGACCAAAATCCGCGCCCCGAATTCCGAAGCCCATGAAGAGAAAAGTGTCGTACGTCGCGTTGCCTTCAATTTGTGCTAAAAATCAACTAAGAAGAAGAGGGTGGACGTGGTGGCTGCACACTTGAGGTAAGATTAAGGTTCATTTTCATTGTTAACAAGTTTATTCAGAGTTTTAACGGATTAGAACGGAGGGAATAGTGTGTAGAAATGGATGAAATTCGTGAAACTTTGTATGTTGATGTTGAGCCGTGAGTATGGGCTGTTTTGTGACAAGGAATGAACTAAATTTACTTAGTGTTTTGGTTGTTGTTGTTGTGAATTCTATGATGTAAAATGAAGGTTTAATGGTTCAAGTTGAAGTTAAAATCGTGTGTGGGCTGTTTTTGGAAGCTAATGTGAATTAAATATAGTTTCTTGTATTTATGAAGATAATGTTGTTAAAGTGCGGATTGTTGGTGTAGTTCATGAATTTGGAAGAAAGAAATGTGTTGTTGTTGTTTCTACTGGAAATGTAGGGTTTCGGGTGAAGTAGTATATTGATTGGGTTGTTTTGAATAATGTGCGGATTCTTTGAAATGTTCTTGAACCTCGTTTGAATGATCTCGGATTAGTACTTGAACTTGTGAGCGTTGATGTTAGTTTGAATGTATGTAGTTGAATTGAATATAAATGGAATGTTGTCGGATTATGTAGAAAAGAGTTGCTAGGCGTTATAATGCGTTTTGAATTGATTATTGATGTTGTTAATATGGTTGTTGGTATTGTTGTTGAAGATTTGGCCGAGTTGAATTCTCGGGGATGTTGAATTTATAGGGGAAATGCTGCCCAAATTTACGTAGATAAAGTGCTAGCTTGGAATTGGATTTCTAAGTGCTTATGACTAATGTTTGGTGTCTAACGACGTTATTGTAGATCTTGGGAAGCCCGAGACTTAGGTTTGGATTAGCTTAGGAAGCGGACGAGGTATGTGAAGCTAACCTTTCTTTCTTTTGGCATGTTTTAGACGTAAGTAAGATATGACATGATATGTGCCTTGGGGTAACTCCATTCTTAAGTTCCGAGCATGTTTACGATTCTTATTTGCTTCTTGATATTGGCATCCTTAATATAGTTGAGCTATGGTCTTCATGTCTTTTGTATGGTTGGATTTCAAATGTTGCATAAACGGTTTTGTTCCTAAAGGATCCTATGTCTAAAAATGTCCGTAACTTTCATAGATGGAACCGGATTGCTTTGATATGCTCGCAAATGATTCTATAACGTATAATGCCCGTAACTTTCATGGGCGGGCTCGGATTGGCTTGATACGTGTCTACGATCCCTCAAATTTCTTTTAATGCGAGCCTAATGTTGTTTAGAACGGATTTGATGTGACCAACATTTGATACTCGAGCGTTGATTTGTCTACTTACCTTTTGAGTCTTAAAAGTGATTTTATGCATATGATTTCTCACTACTCTGCTCGTGCCAGCCTCAATATGTCCTTCACTGAGTCCCGGGCCAGGACACGCATTCGTGCACATTCCACTGCATTGTTCACCGAGGCCCTCACTAGAGGGCCGGGACACGCTATATATATGTTTATGATGATGTGATGATATGGGGATGGTGGCCAGGATGGCATATGATGATTTTATCCACCGAGTCCCTCACTAGAGGGCCAGGACACGCTATGTGTATATATATATATATGATGACATGATGACATGATTTTACTTACCGAGCCCCTCACTAGAGGGCCGGGACACGCTATATGTACATGTATATGATGATTTTACTTATCGAGTCCCTCATTAGAGGGCGGGACAATATATATATATGCATATGTACATGAGTTAAGTTTCGAGGCAAGCCTACGGTTTTGGTTACTATCGATTTTCTATACTCCTTATGTCGGTATGATTACGTTTATAGTATTTCATGCTTTACATGCTCGGTACATATTCCGTCGACCCCCTCTTCGAGTTGCGTTTCGTACCACGCGGTACCTACGGATGAGTAAAGGACGTTGAGAAGATATTCATTTGGATTGGCGAGCTCCATTTCTTCCGGAGTCTTGGAGTCGAGTATTTATGTTATGGTATCTTGGTTTATGTTAGAGACTTTGCAGACAGAGTCATGTATATAACATGTCAGTTTTGTAAGCGGCTCTATAAGCCGATGTATCCTTATGCATTATGTTACAGATCTCATATGTTTACAGATTTTTTTTGTTTTGAGAAAGATGAAAAGCGTGTTGTTCTTGAAAAACTTTTGTTATGCATTCTTGTAATGGTTTAAGGGACCAGCATAATTATGAGTATAACGAGAGTCAGCGGGTTCGCTCGGCCCTAAGTAAGGGTCGGGTGCCCATCACGCCCTATCACAGGTTAGGGTGTGACAAATTGGTATCAAACGATTCGTCCTAGGGGTTGTATGCAAAGTCGTGTCCGAGTGAGAGTCACTTTTATGGTGTTAAGCACGCCACGTTTATAAACGGTGGCTACGGGGCATTTAGTGGTTACTCTTCTTTCACATCTTAGATCGTGCCATAGAGCCAACTCATAGGAAATGAGATTACTTGCACTAACCTTCGATTGCAGCAGGAGAATGACATCCATAGAAGAAAGTGATTGATGCTGTTAGAAGTTACAAAGTACGCAGGTAAGCAAAGGTATGAAGGATATATGTTGGGTAAGATATTGAAGTACGATTGAAATACAAGTTGAAGATTAAAAAGGAAAGTAAACAAGAAAGTATAACAGGTGCAGATTGAGTTGGGCATACGAGGTATGTTCATCATTTTCGTACTGTTGTTGATATTGGGAGCCCTGTGAGGCTGTGATATGATATGATATGTATATATGTATGTTGTACTGTGTGAGGCATTGTTGGTATTTCTGCGTGCGGAGTTTGAGATAGTAAGAAATATAGAGGAAACTCTCTGTAGAAATTTTCCAGAAATAAAGAAAGAATGAGATATGGGTTTGTGATATGCCTTCAAAGGTCGTGTCACGATAATGGTAAGATCGACTAAGTTGCGAGTATGGGCTAGCCTCGAGAAATAAGTTACTATTTGAATTGATGGTAATAGTAATTAGCGAAAGGTCGATGTTGATATGGCAAAAGGGATTTGAAAAGGGCTTGCGGTACTAAGAGGTGATTTAGAGAAGGCCAATAAATCTTGATAGAGTGTTATATTAAGGTACCAACTGAATGGATAAGCAGGGATGAATTATGACGAGCTTATAGTTAAAGGAAGTAATAGTATAATTAAGACAAGAGTACAGAGGAAAAGAATTGCGATGGATATGAATGTATGGATAAGACAACTTGTGAGATATTAAGGATAAAGTGGACCAGAAAGGGTAAAGGGTTAAGAAGTGTTATGCTATAGGATTGATCACGAATAAGATATAATGTGAATATAATGGGGATTGTTATGAAAATAGGTAAAGCCTAGTGAGAAAGGGGCCAAAGCTATGGTGTGATCTATGTAACTAGAGTATAAAGGCAAGTGTGAAACGGAAAAGCGAGCTATAGAACGAATAAGGAAGGCTTGTCAAGTTCTGTAGGAAAAGTTTGGAATAAGGGTTATGTAATAACGGAAATGATAGCAAGTGTAAGGAAAGAATGAGTAACTGATAGAAGGAAATAAGAAGAAAGCGAGATAGCAGTGTAGTAAGAGACCATGACATGTGTAGCCAAGGATACGAGTACCATAAGTGGCGGGAATGTGAAAGACTCGAGTTATAGGAAGGATGAGGAACGAGGTAAAATGAGAGCCAATCCAAAGGCCGATAACCAGTATTTATAAGTGACGGCGAATAAGGTGTGTTTACTACCATTGCGGATGCGAAGTCTAGGATGGAAAGCGATCGAAATCCATGAGGTGGAAAAAAAAATAAGATGAATATTTAGGATTGAAAGAGGGCTAAAACGATTGTGTTATGAGAGCGTTCGGGAATGTCAAAACTTCAACTTACTCGGATTATGTGATGAAGGTCGTGCGGTGAGGAGGACGTTATCATACTAGCATTAAAGCACCATATTTTAACAAAAAGTTTCGAGGTTAAGCGTCTTTGGTGTGAGAAATCTTATGATGGGTGACCCCGCAGGAAGTGTTCGAGTTTTTAAATTTGGACATGGGAGCAAATGAGAAGCTAGAGTAGCCTAAGGAAGTTAGAGTATGCGGGTGAGTGGGGGAAACCTTAAGAGGTCGCGTGGGCGGGGGCGGACTAGACCGGTGAATAGAAAGAAGGTGCGCGGCTTTAGAATTAGGGTGAGTTTGAATAGTGTGTGGAAATATTTTGTAAGCGAGATGGTAGCGATTTATATGTCTATGTGTGTGTATAATATCCCATACGTGGCTATAGCGACGGATATGTGTATTCGACGACCAATGTGGCGGTATACGGAAGGCATTAATCGGAAAGGGTAGCGAAGTTCAAGTGAAAAAAGAAAAATAAATGGCACAAATGTCCTGGAGACAAGACGAGTGTCGTTTTCACTATGGGATAAGCTTGGGAAGTACTAACACAATGATATTTGGAAAAGAAAGAAAGTGAGTAGATGAGCAGGTAAGGGATCGAGAATGTCGGAATAAAAGTGCCGCCTGGAAAGTTGAAAAATGTTGATATAAGACAAAGTATAATTGGGTAATAGTATAAAGTACACCTTAAAGGGGGAAGCGGGTGCGAGAATGCAAGTGCAAGATGGAGACAACCAACGCTACAATATATTTGATACGGATGCTCGGGCTACAGTAAGGTTCTTGCTTTGAAACAAGTTGGTAAGATCTAAAAACCGTGATAAAAGGGGTAGAAGTTAAGATGGTAATTGAGATAGTCTTTAGGAATCATTTGTAAAGGCCGTGAAGAATATGGCATTGAAAAGTAGATGCTTATAAAAAGGAGAAAATACGACAAGAGAAAGTAACGAGTAACTTACGGAGACATTGTGAAAGGAATACTGCCATGCTGGACTAGAGGCTAAGATGTGGGCAATAGGGTTGTTAACTAATGATACTGCGACCTATGAGTAGTAAGGGAGAAAAATAGAAAACCTCCGATAGCAGGAGGTGAGCAAAATCAAAGGAGTGAATAAAGGAAGGGAAAGAAGTATGATAAGATAGGCTACGACGAATATTAGGACGGAAAGAACATGTGAAGTAGAGTGAACCGGGGAGAAGGAAAGATTGCGACTAAGATCGGTATACTTCATACAAGTCGTACAAGGGTGGTTATGTTCCGACGGATATTTATATACTAAGGATGAGACCAAGCAAATACTTAATGAGAAAAGTCGGATTCGGTAATAACAATGGTTACGAGATTTTGGGTACGTTAAGGAAAGATGTAAAGATGATAGTTAAAGCGGGGACGGCTATTAGCGGCTACGGGATGACGAAATTATATGACGACAATCGGCGTCGTGACACTTAGGAATTCCGGATCGGTGAGTGGGTGTGCTTGAAGATATCACCCATGGAAGGTGTAATGGTCGACAAGAAGGAGAAGCTTAACCCGATATGTATTGGACCTTATTACATTGTTCGTAAAGTAAAGACGTGGCTTTTGTTAAGGTACTGTGGCGGAATAATAACAGGAAGGAGATGGTTTAAGGAGCCGAAGAAGAGACGAAGGGAAGGTATGATTGGTAGATGAGACTGCATGTTGGCGATAAAAGAAACCCCCCTGAGATTCTTACGAGACCTTATGAGACTAGTTTAACATTCGAAGACGAATGTTCTAAAGGGGGGAAGGATGTTATATCCCGTATTTTGTACATCGGGATAATCCAAGTTAACTACTGTTATATCCCGTATTTTGTACGACGGGATAATACAAGTCAACCACGATAAGTTAAGGGCAAGACCATTCCGGGATACGAACTCGAGGTTTTAACCACAATTGTGTTTTAAGACATAAGTGTTCATGATATTGTGGCATGGAAATATTAAGGAAACATTTGGGGTCAAATGTTATTTTTGGAAAGTATTTATTTCATGAAAAAAAAAAAAAAAAAATAGGGGCATGTGGCCGGTGTCACGACCCAGCCCCGTAGGCCGTGACTAGTGCCCGAGCTAGGCACTCGTACCCACCTATCGATTATAATCGGATTCTGACAAACATGACACAGAACTCGTACGTACGAAGGGCACGACATCGCGCACACATATATACATATATCATATATGTACGAACACGTACACAACCTGTGACGGGGGGGTGCTACCTGACCCACGCCTTATGTCTACGGGCCTCTAAGAGTAATAACGAACCATATGACGGGACGGGGGCCGCGTACCATGAATGAATATGTACATATATAACAAGAGAGTACGTACCAATAGCGGAGCTCGGACAAGGAGCTCTCCAAAAATAGCCGAGTAGTGATCCTAGTGGCGGCTCAAACAGTATCCGTGCCGCGGCATACGAAACGCGGCCGAAGAAAAGAAGGGTACGTACGGAATATGTCGAAGTATGTAAGCGATAAACACGATGAAGCGAATCATATGGAAATAAAGAGGACAGACAAGTACTATATGTCACGACCCAACCCCGTAGGCCGTGACTAGTGCCCGATCTGGGCACCCAAACACACCTATCAAACGCTATCTCAAATGATATCAAACGCATCCAAGTATCAACGAAGCCGACAAGTTATGTTTCAAATTTAGATAATTTCCCGAAAAATTTCGGCAGAGTTTCCTTTGTTTTACGGACTATCCAAAATAACCCTGCGCACAGAAAATACCAACAAAGGCCACACAGGGCCAACAACACAACATATATACATATATGGATGATTCTCAATTGTTCTTCACCTTACAATGATCATAATAAACTAACTAAGCATTAATTCATCATTTCAATATCACACCACACACACCCCACACGGCTCAAGCACCACAAACCCAACTCATCTCCAACATTCCATATTTCATGATTTTCCTCCATTATAAGATACTACAACATGAATATAACCTTCATAACACAAAAACAAGATCAAATCTTACCTTTTTCTCTTCAACTTCCAATAGGCTAGGAGTTTCCCAAGGATGAAAAATAATGGGTTGATCGCTCAGCCAAAAACCTCCACGCTACTTAGGGACCTCGATATAGTGGGTTAGCATCAACAAAATATTTTTGGAAGGACAAGAAATGGAGGTTGATTTTTCTTGGTGTTGGCCGAGAACCTCCAAGGAGAGGTCTTCAACTTTTTTTTTTTTTTTTTAAGTGTCAAGTGTGATGAATGAATGGAATGACTTGTGGTCATCTTTTTAATAATGCAAGACTTGGTCAAAGGTCCCTTGGCCCACATTAATGTGTTGTTCCAATTAAAATTGAACACACTTTGTGTGGGCAAATACCAATATACACGGCCAACCATGGAATTGTGGATGATTTTCATCTTCAATTTTTATCACTTTGGTCCCAAATTTTTCTAATTGTTCCATACCAACAAATTCATGCACAACTTATATCTCAAAATAAAATCGAAGGTCAAAAATCCCGACTTTGTATCCCGGAATAGTTTTGTCCTTAACTTGTCATAATTAATTCGGATTGTTCCAATGTACAAAAATACGGGTTCTAACAGTATAGTAACCGGATCTCATAAAACTTACCTCGAACGTAAATCATGCTTTTCAAAATCATTAATGGACTGAGTAACATAAATAAAGAAATGATCATGAACATATGTATACATAACTTGCCCCGGCCCTCTCATGAGGGACGCGGTAAGTAAAATCATCATATCTAATATATGTAACGTGCCGCCCTCTAGTGAGGGACGCGGTGAATGGAATCATCATATGCCATCCGGCCACCTCCCCGTCATCACATATATATATATATATATATATATATATATATATATATATATATATATATATATATATATATATATGAGGGACGCGGTGAATGGAATCATCATATGCCATCCTCGCCACCTCCCCGTCATCACATCATATATATATATATATATATATATATATATATATATATATATAACGTGCCCCGGCCCTCTAGTGAGGGACGCGGTGAATAATGCGGTGAATGCACGAATACATGCCACGGCCGGGACGCGAAATAAAGATGTAATAACTGACGCTCGCACGAGCGAGGAGTAGTGAGAAACCATATGCACATAAATCATTTCAAAGACTCGATGAAATAAGTTAGGCGAACCATCATTTGAAAATCGGAACAATAGTTATCTCAAGTACCTTTCGGACATCTCTCGGAACTTATCAAACCGGACCTAGAAATCATAATTACATATTGAGGTCATATGCATAACAGTCTTCATTTAGAATGCATAAAAATCATAATCCAAAACTTATTAAATAAGTAGGGAATCCATACTCGGAAGTCAAGGTGAAAATAGTACTCAATCTTTCCTAAAGATCATTAAGGATATTCATAAAGATCATTAAGGATATTCATAGAAAATCCGCGGGCCCCACGGACGAGTGCCGACCCCATCCGAGCCCGACTATGAAAGTTAGGGAACGTTATGTCTTATTAAGTTACCTATTAGGTTTCGGGCGATCAGGAGCTCATATGCAAAAGTTACGAGCGTTTGAAGTTCGGAACCTTTTTAGCAAAATTCTTTATAAGACTTTTGAAATTCAATCTTTTGAAAACATAAGAACCTTAACTTGGTTACAAAAAGAGTGAGTCCGTAAGAATGAATAAGGCACATATCTAAGCTCGGATCCTAAGAGCGAAATTACCCCGAGGCTCGGGTCATAACCTAGTAGCACTAAGACATGCCAAAGAAGAGAAAGTTACGCCTTACAAGTTACGCCTTACATACCTCGTCCGCTCGCAAGCTAAGTCAAGCCTCAAGTCTCAGGCGCTCCAAGATCTACATAACGCCAACATACCAAACATTAACCATAAGCATTGAGGCATTCCATTCCAATGAACATTAAATTCTACAAAAATTTCAAGATTTCCCCTATAAATACAACACCCCGAGAATTCAACTCGGCCAAATTCAACAACAACCAAACCAACAACCAAGCTACAACATCAACAATCAACTCAAAATACATTCTAACATTAATAATTCTTTTTTCTACATAATTCAACAACATCCATAATATTCCAATAACTCACCTCAACTACTTATATTCAAACCAATATCGACATTTATACATTCGATTACTACTCCAAAACCATTCAAACAATATTCAAGAATGCTTTTAACAATTCACACAATTTTATCAACCAACCCAAACCATGTCCCAACTCACCCGAAATTGTCTCCAAACCCGAAAGCAACATGATCTATATTCTTTCCTTCCAAATTCACGAATTACACTAATAATCCACACATTAACAATGCAACTCTCATAAATACGAAAATCACATAAAATTCGGATAAACTTCCAAATCATTCCATAACTAACATAACATTATTTTGAGTCATTAAACTTGCATTTTTTCCTCATAGAATCCACAACGACGACAACTAAAATACTAACGACAATTTATTTATTCTCAACTACACAAGAGGGGAACCATTCGGCCAACACACCCTCCATGCACATTTCATGATTTCCATTCATTTTCTACACATTACAACAACACATAAACATCTAAATACACTTAATTCATTATTCCTACACATTCCACACTACCATACCAAACCTCAACATTCATGACTCAACTTCAACTTGATTTCTATCATGAATTTCTTCCATTTTGGCATACAACAACACATATAAACCCTCTACAACACATGAAAACAAGATTAAAACTCACCTTTCTTCTTCAACTTCTCAACTTGTCAAAAGTGGGAGATAGAGAAAACGAGCAATCTAACGCTTGAAACAACAACTCCATGTTTACGAGCACCCTTGAATTAGCAAGTTTGCTTGAAGAATTTATTTTTTTGATGGCTTAAAATTGATCTTGAATTTCCAAGAGCTTGGCCGAATAGCTCTTTTTTTCTCCTCCGAGTTTTTTTCTTGATTTTTCTAGAATGAAAATTGTTGAACAAGATGACTAAGTCATCTTTTAAATATTACACATTCACCATCCATGTGGCCATGGCCCACCCACAAGGTGGCCGGCCACATGGTCACATATTTCTTTTTCTTTTTTTTTTTTATTAATTTTCCAACTTTCCAAAAATAGCACACTTACTAAAAATGGAATTTTGCCTCCAAGTGTTTCCTTAACCTTTCCATACCAACAAAATCATACACACAACTTAAGCCTTTAAGACAAACAAAAGTCTCTCGGGATAGTCTTGTCCTTAACTTGTCAAGGTTGACTTGGATTATCCCGACGTACGAAATACGGGATATAACAGCCGGCCACCTTGGTGTGGGCCAAGGGACACATGGAAGCCTTATATATTTATACAAGATGACTAATAAGTCATCTTATTCATCATCTTCATCACTAGAAAAATCAAGAAACTTGGAGAAGAGAAAGCCAAGGCCATTCGGCCAAGCTTAACCAAGAAGGAGCAAGAAAAGAGTTGATCAAAAAATAATTTTCTTCAAGCAATTCAACCCCTTAGAAGGTGCAAAACAACGTGGAGTAGTATTTGGAGTAGAGAGAACAAGAATTAATTCAAGTACCAACCTTAGCCAAGTTGAAGAATCAAGTGAAGAAGGTAAGGTTCAATCTTCTATTTTATATGTTATGGATGGTTTATGTGTGTTGTAGTATGCCAAAATGAATGAAATTCATGAAATTATAATTGTTGGAGTTTGGCCGTGGATGTTGGATTGTGGCCGTGTGCATGCCATGTTGTATAGGAGTGATGGATTAATTGTATTTAGCATGTTTGGGTGTTGTTGTAGTGTGTAGAAATGGATAGAAATCATGGAAGTTGTGTGTTGATGTTGTAGCCGAAAATCGGTTGTCTTGTATGGCAATGAATGAACAAATCTTATGTGGTATTTTAGTTGTCGTCGTCATGGATTCTATGTTAATAATGGAAGTTTTATGATTCAAGTTGAGGTTGTAATGGTTGTGGGATGATTTGGAAGTTAATGTAATTCTTATGTAGATTTTATATTTATGATAATGGCATTGTTAACGTGTAGATTGTTGGTGTAGTTCATGAGTTTTGGGAGAAAGAAATGTGTTAGAGTTGTTTATGTTGTGTTGGGGAAATTTCGGGGTGGCATATCTCCTAGAATATGAGGATTTTTGGTACGTTTCTTTTGTCCGAATTGAATTTCATCGAGTCTAGTTTCCAACGCAATAAATCGCTCGTCAATGTGAGGTCTCGAGTAAAAGGTTATGGCCATTCTACGACGGTATCGTCCGAGCGAGAAAATTCTGCGGACCATTTATTTGCCGAGGAATTTTGACGCCTCGTAGAAACTTCTGCGCCTCTGTCAAACTACATAGCCCGACGTCAAATGGTCACGATGACCCATATTTGGCCCAGGCAGTTCTACGAACCATTTTGACGGTCGTAGGAATTTATACGCCCCGTCAAAATGGGCGGCAGCTGCCCGACGGGAGTTTAAGTTCCGCTTTATAAAATTCTTTCCACTTCATTTGCACATATTATTTTACCAAACCAGATCCAAAGGCTCTCTAAAAACCATCTCTTTCACTCCATAAACTAATCCAAGCCAAAATCCAAGAGAGATTAAATATGAATAAGCAAGAATCAAGATACCCATGTGCTAGAGGTCTTGCTAGGGTTAATAAACTCCAAAAATTCTTTGGATATTGAAGCTAGGGTTTTCATATAAGTTGATAGCTTGATCCAAAGCTCATTCTTATGAGATAAAAGCTTAGTTTTCATGCTTATTACATATTATCAAGAATGTTTATTTGTTGAACAACTTGGGTAGAAGGAAAGAGTGGAAGATGAGTTCTAAATGTAGTTTCTATGAGGTTTTCAAGTAGTAAGCTAACTTGAGTTATGATTATTAGTATAATATGGGTATAATATTTCTATGGAAAGTAATAATGGTGATGAAGAAGCATTACATGAAAATGTGCTAAAATAGGTATGAAGTTGCTAGCATAAGTTGAACACAAGGATGAATTTTGAAGGCTAGATCGAATGTGAATACTTGATTAGGATATTGTGGATATTATTGTGGTTGTTCGGGAGTTGTTTTGAGATATAGTGGAAGTTGACGAAATAGGGGAAATGCTGCCCAATTTTCATTAGAACGTGAATTATTCTAGTTTGAATTGAAGAGTGTCATTAAGGCTTAACCATGGTATGAATCCTTCTAAATGTAGATTATTCAAGCTTCAACGATGAACGCTAAATAGTTAAGAAGTCAAAGAGGTATGTAAGGCCAACCTTTCTTTCATTAAGGCATGGTTCCCTTGCTATATGTATCCTTTCATAGGTTTATAATGTCTTCCAAATGACTCTATCTCTAAGGTTTCCAAAGCTTACGATTCTCGATACGTTCACGATTCTATTGCCTCTTTTATGTGATAGTTGATCCTCTAAGAATAAATATAACGAAAATGACGATGTCAATGATGACGATGATACTCATGAACTCCTATGTATTCAGATTTAAATATGTATGACTATTATGTAACATCGAGCTTATATGGCCGGGTATGATACCTATCGCGCGCACGCCTTGTAGTTGGGTACGGATAACACGAGCCTTGGTAGGGCCGGGTATGTATGACACCGAGCCTTGTCATGGCCAGGTATGTGAAACCACCGAACCTTCATGGTCGGGTATGCTATAGATACGAATATATATATATGAATATGGATATGAATATGTATATGAATATGGATACGGATATGGACATTTGTATATGTATATATGTATGTACACAAGCACGCACTAGAAATGGAAGGTCCCTATGAAAGGCAAGTAAGTAATTACGATGATGGCTATTATCTCCTGATTCTCCCATCTTATGCTATTTCTAATCTTTGTCTCTTATGCTCTTATTATGATGTTAATTATGCTTTACATACTCAGTACATTATTCGTTCGACGTCATTTTGTTTGTGGATCTTTGCGTCGTACCGCGGGTGGACGAGGAGGCGGGCTTGATCCATAGATATCTTGTTCGGGGACTACATAGCGGAGCTCCATTTCATCCCGGAGCTACGGCTTTTGGTATTTATTCTTTTGTGTACATACCTATGGGCATGGCGGTCTGTCCGCATATGATGTGACATACTCTCCTTAAGAGGCTCGTGGCTGTTGTGTATGATTAGATGTCCTTAGCCTTGTCGGCTTATATTTTGAATATCATTTTGATAGCCTCGTCGGCTTGTATATATGGATATGGGCATTGTTATTGATGATGATATAAATGTGTTGTTGCCAACGTGATTGCACTATTGATGCATATAAATTATGAGTAAGCCATGTGGCTCGCCTAGATGTGAATACGAGAGTACGATAAGAGGTACCGGGGGTTAGCACGGGTGCTGTCGTAACCCCTCCGGTTGGCTCGTGACAAAAGTGGTATCGAAGCCGATTATGTCCTAGGGTGTGTACGAGCCATGTCCGGTAGAGTCTTGTTTATGGGTGTGTTGCGCGCCGCGCTTATAAGGGGAGGCTGGGCGTTTTAGGCATGAATGACCTTCTTTCTTCGAAGATCGTGCGATAGAGCCATGATATAAGGATTTTTTTTTTTTTCCTAACCGTGTATTAGATATTTCGAAATGCCTATAAAGAGAAAAGCTACGACGACCCAAAGGGCAAGACGGTGGCGAAAAGCGGAGCGAAGAGCACGCCGCGAGTTGTAGAGGGAAAGTGAGTCTCGGAAATGCGGCTCAATCTCGGTCCTCCCACTCGGTGCCTATTTCGAGGCATGAGGGAGCCTCGGCCCCGGCTACGCACCTCCCGGCTCCTCGATCGGATGCGTCGGGCCAAGATGTAAAGAGGCCATTCATTTACTTACTCGGTTGGTTGCGCGAGACTCGGCGGCAAGATACAGAGAAGGTGATAGGGGCTGTTAGTGCAAGGGCCGTGATTTTATTAGCTTGAACCCTTCGGAATTCTTGGTCCAAAGCCGGATGAGGACCCGAGAATTTTATTGATGGGATTTTGAGGACACTTCAGTTAATGCATGCTTCGGCTATTGAATCGATGAAGAGTTAGCATCCTATAGACTCGATATGTTGCGGTTCATTGGTACACGGTTGGATGGCTTCAGGGAGTCAATACAACTCCTCGGTATAACGAGAATTTGTGGATGCCTTCCTAGGCATTACTTGCCCCCGAGAAGGTTGGGCGAGCTAAGCCCAGAATAATTTCGAAATCTTAGGCAAGGAAGTATGAGTGCTAGAGTATAGTCTTCGCTTGACTCTTTGTCTAGGTATGCTCGACTATGGTAGCGGATATGGGTGACAGTGCACGTTTGTGAAGGCCTTGGGTACATTTGATGGATAGGTGCTTGTTGCGTCCCTTCGAGGACAACATGGATATTTCGCACATTCAAGCCCATACCCGATTTGGAAGAAAACGACAACGAAGAAGTGAGGGTGAGCATGATGGGGTATAACAAAGAGGCTAGATCTTCGGGTCCAACAAGTGAGTTTAGAGGTGGGCCAAGATAACAGTTTTCTAGGCATTCAGGCTATTCTATTACTAGTGCACCTCCACCATTTACAGGCCAGAGATTTGATAGATCTACTTATTAGGGGCCGATCGGGAGTTCGGGGCTTCGGGTTCTCGGTTCGGGGTAATTCGGGTCGAGGCTAGTCCACCGTGCCATGATGTTCTCGGTATGGGAAGTTACATTGGGGCAGTGTCGACTAGGTTCGAGGTTTGCTATACATGCGGTCGGCCGAGCCATATCATGCGTGATTGCCCTCGGTTGGTGGTAGGGGTGGGTTCGGACTTCGGGATCGACAGCGGGTCTTCGTCATCGTCCCACATGGGACAAGGTTCACGGGCGCCGGTTAGCCATGGTAGAGGTAGAGGAGAGCTCCCGATTCTAGTGGTCCTCGGCGTCGTATTTATGCCTTGACGGAGGCAGATATTGAGTACGTCTAGATGTTGTCATAGGTATATTATCGGTATTTTCTCGATGTATATGCTTTGATAGATCCAGAGGCTCTCCACATTGTCATATGTTACTCCCTATATTATTGTGGGTCGGTTTGGGGTGAATCGGAGTCGATCAAATCTTTTGAGAGGTATCTACACCCGTTGGTGGGCTTAGGTAATAGCTAGTCAAGTATATAGAAATTGTGTAGTTTTGATTTGTGACCATCGTACTATGGTTGATTTACATGAGTTAAAAATGGTGGACTTTGATGTTATCATGGGCATGGACTAGTTAGCATCTTGCTATGCCAATGTTGATTGTAGAATGAAAATAGTTCGCTTCCAATTTTCGGGAGAACCAGTTTTAGAATGGAAAGGAAATACTGCCTCCCCAAAAGGTAAGTTTATTTCCTATCTCCGACAAGAAAATGATCGCAAAGGTTGTATTTACCATTAGTTTGGGTTCATGATGTAGAAGGCGGAATCGCCACTCTTTCGGTCCGTAGTGAATGAGTTTTCGGATGTGCTCACATAAGAGCTTCCGCTCACTCCCGGAGCGGGAGATTGATTTTTCTATAGAATGTGCTACAGGATACAAAGCCCATATCTATTCCTCTCTATATAGAATGGCTCCGCGGAAATGAAAAGAGTTGAAGGAGCAATTTAAGGGCTTGCTCGAAAAGGCTTTATAAGGCCTAGTTCATCCCGTGGGAGCACACGTGTTGTTTGTGCGAAAGAAAGATGGCTCCGCTTGAGGATGTGTATTGACTATCGGCTTTTGAATAGGTGACGGTCGAAACAAATATCCTCTTCCAAGGATTGACGACTTATTCGATCAATTGCAAGGCGCCAAATGGTTTTCAAAGATAGATTTGAGATCCCGGTATCATCGGTGAGAGTTAGGGAGAAAGATATCCCTAAGAACGGCGTTGAGAACAGATATGGCCATTTTGAGTTCCGGGTGATGTCATTTGGGCTAACAAATGAACCGGCAGTATTTATGAATTTGATGAACAATGTGTTCAGGCCCTTCTTAGATTTATTTGTAATTGTGTTCATTGACGATATCCTGGTATATTCTAGGTCCGAAGCGGAGATATGCGAATCATTTTGCGTCCGTTCTTGTGGTCTTCAAACTCGAGAGTTATTTGCCAAATTTTCTAAGTGTGAGTTTTGGTTGAACTCGGTGACCTTTTTGGGGCATATTGCAGTAGATGGTATTCGGGTAGATACCGAAAAGATTAAAGCGGTGAAGACTTGGCCAAGGCCCCATACACCTACGAGAGGTTTGTAGTTTTCGGGCTTAGCGGGTTATTAAAGGAGATTTGTAGAGGGATTTTCTTCTATTTACGCACCGCTCGCGAAGGTGACCCGAAATTAGCTAAGTTTATTTGGACGGTCTTGTGAATGTAGTTTTCAAGAACTAAAGGATAGATTAACCCTTTGAGTCCGACAACTTCCCGGAGAAGCGATGGAGAAGGTTATGTTGTCTATTGTGATGCTTCGGGCGTTGGGTTAGAGTTTGTGTGTTGATACAACATGGTAAGGTGATTGCGTATGCTTCAAGGCAGGTTGCGGAAACATGAGAAAAATTATTCAGCCCGCTGATCTTGAATTGTTTGATGTTCATGCATTGAAGATGTGGAGACATTATTTGTATGGCGTCCATGTTGATATTTATACAAATCATAGAGCCTTGATTATATCTTCAAGCAAAAAGAGTTAAATTCCTGACAACGGCGATGGTTGGGATGTTGAAAGACTATGATGTTGACGTCCACTTGTGTCATCCGGGAAAGCAAATATAGTGGTACGTTGCTCTTGCTTGTAGTAGATACTATAAAGCAAGTTTATGTGATGTTCGGCAAGAGAAAAGAGAGATAGCTCGTGAGCTCTAACGGTTCTTGCCTAGGAGTTCGAGGTAGTGGACTCGGGGTAGTATGGGAGCTATCATTCAAAATGCGGCGGTAAATCACTATTAGTGGAAGTGAAAGAGCGTCGATACGAGATCACGTACTGGTTCGTTACGAAATACACTCTCGAAGGAGAAGTCATCATTTGAGATTTCTGGAGATGGAGTTCTCCCGTCTGGGGGCGGAGTTATATGTTCTGATGTTGCGGGATTACGCCATCAAATATTGAGATAAGCCCATTGTTCAGATTATTTTCACTAGGCAACGAAAATGTATCATGACCTTAAATCTATATATTGGTGGAATGGGAATTAGAAAGATATAAGCGAATTCGTAAGCTCAATGTTCTAGCTGACAAACCCAAGTGAAAATTGAGCACCAAAAAGCGGGTGGATTGTTGCCGGCTATAGAAATTCCAACTTGAAAATGGGAAGTAATTAACATGGACTTCGTACGGAGCTTACCAGATCTCGACATAATTATGATTCTATATGGGTGATTGTGGATAGACTCACGAAAACAGTTCATTTCTTACGATCGGAACTACATATATGGCAGAAAGATTATGCAAAGCTTTATGTTAAAGAGATAGTGCGGCTGCTGGTGTTCAGTTTCTATTATCTCCGATAGAGGGACTCGGTTCTGACCATTTTTGGAAATCTTTCCAAGAAGGTTTAGGGACTCAGTTGAGCCTTAGCATGGAATTTCATGTTATATCCCGCATTTTTGTACGTCGGGATATTCGAGACCTAGTGGAAAAGTTAAGGACAAGATTATTAGTGGCATGAAGTGGATATTTTTAACCACGATTTATTTCAAGGCATGAGTTGCCCTCTGATTTTATTGGCATGATATATTATGGAGTTTGGGATTAAAATTGGTTTGTGGAAGTTAGATATCTTATGGAAAATTTGGGACCAAAAGTTAATTTTTGAAAGTTGTTATTTCATAAAAAAAAATATGGCCATGTGGCCGGCCACATAAGGTGTGGGCCATGGCCACATGGAATTAATAATATATGTATTAAGAAGACAAATTATTTCATGTTTCATCATTTTACCTCTAGAAATTTCAAGAAAGAGTTGGAGAGAAAAAAACAACTAAGGCCATTCGGCCATAGTCTCTCAAAGAAAGAGAAGATAGAAAACCTTGATCAAGAAAAATAATTTCTCTAGCAATTTCTACTCCTTTGAAGGTGCTTAACAACGTGGTGGAGTCGTTGGAGTGGTAAAAACAAGCGTTGGTTCAAAGGTTCACCTCGCGACTTGAAGAATCAAGTGAAAAGGTATGGTTCAATCTTATTTTTCATATGTTGTAGATGATTTTTGTATGTTGTGAAGTATGGAAATGAATGAAAATCATGAAAATAGAGAAGTTGAAGTGTAGCCGTGTGTGTGCTATGTGTGTGGCCGTGTAGTGTGTGTTGTGTAAGGTGGAGAATTAATTGAATTTAGCATGTTTGTGTGTTGTTGTAATGTGTAGAAAATGAATGAAACTCATGGAATGGTGTGTGGTGAGGAATGGTTGAAAATGGGCTGTTTTGTGTGTTGGAGAATGAAGTAATGTTACTTAGTGTTCTAGTTGTGTCGTTGTGAATTCTATGTTGATAATGAGATTTTAATGAATCAAATTGAAGTTGTGATGGTTGTGGGCTGATCTAGAAGCCAATGTAACTCTTATGTAAATTTTATATTTAGGATGATGACATTGTTAACATATAGATGGTTGATGTAGTTTATGGGTTTTGGAAGAAGGAAATATGTTAGTGTTGTTTTTCGGGTTTGGGGAGATTTCGGGTGAATTGGCACATTGGTTGGATTGTTTGAAATATTGTGTGAATTGTTTATAGTGTCCTTGAATATTGTTTGAATGATTTCGGATTAGTAATTGAATGTGTGAATATCTGTGTTAGTTTGATTTTATGCGGTTGAATTGAATATAAGTGAATATCGTCGCATTATGTGAAAGAAGGTTGTTGATGTTAGAATACGTTTTGAATCAAGGGTTGATGTTATTAGAATGTTTGTGGTATTGTTGTTGATGAAATTGGCCGAGTTTAATTCTCGGGGTGGTGTATTTATAGGGGAAGTGCTGCCGAAATTTCTGTAGAATTTGGTGTGCGCTTGGAATCGGGTTTCTAAATGCCTTTAGCTAATGTTTGATATTTAATGACGTATTGTAGATCTTGGAAAGTTCACGACGTAAATTTGGATTAGCTTGGAAAGCAGGCGAGGTATACGAGGCTTACCACCTTTTTCTTCATTGGCATGTCTTAGATACGATTAAGTTATGATAAGTTACGAATCTCGAGGCGATTCCATTCCTGGGATCCGAGCAAGCATATGAGTTTTATTCACTTCTTGATATTTGCAAGTCAATTTAGTTAAACTATGGCTCTTATGTTTTGTAAGATTGAATTTAAAAGTTGCACAAAAAGATTTTTGTTGTAAAAGGTTCTGTAACTACGAACGTCCATAACTTTCACAGAAAGGCTCGGATCGCCTCAAAACCGCTCGTAAAAGATCTTAAGGCGAATAAGGTTACCAACTTTCATAGGCGGGCCCGGGTTGGTCGATGTACGCCCGTGGTCCCTGAGATTTCCGTTTGTATAGTCCTGGTGACTTTTTTTTAAAAGAACTTAACTTAGTTATCGTTTTCGTTCTCGAGCGTCGCTTACTTATTCATCTGTTGAGTCAGTCCCAATGATATATATATATGACTATGGTTCCTACGGTTCTGTGATATGTTCAAGATATTTGATACGTTCCCGAATGTCATCCGAAAGGTATTTGACATAACTAAGTCCCGACTTTAAATGATAACTTGTCTTGATTTTTCCTTTGCATTTTTGAAAAATGTTTTTTTTTAAATTGCATATAGTTTCTCACGACTACTGCTCGTGCGCACCATTTTTACTTCCTTGGTAGGAGTCCGGGGCCGGTTGTTGTCGTGCGCATTATGATATATTTTCGGAGTATGATGTGTCCGGTTCGCCGTGCCCCCTTTGGCGAGGGCAGGTGGATAATGGTGTTATGATGTGTCGTCTGCCGCGCCCCTATTGGCCGGGTGCGTGGTATATATGATGTCTTGTGTGACGGGGATACGAGATATGAAATCTTCGGGTATGATGTGTTGTGGCGCCAATGACGGGTGGGCGACCATATTCTAGAGCCTTGTATGCATGATTTGTGTTTTATGAGTAAGCATTTTAATATTTTGAATATTGCATTTACTTTCTATACTTTTGATTTGATTATGACCACATTTTACTATATTTCATATGCCTTGTATACTCGGTACATTTCCCGTCTTGACCCCGCTTTCTTCGGGGTTGTGTTTCATGCGCGCGGTACGGTACACGTTTCGGTGATCCGTCGACCTAGGATATACGATTCTGTTTGCTTGAAGTTCTCCTTTGATCAAGACCTACACTTTAGATGCGCGACATCTCTTGTTATATGTATATATGTTTGTTCATAGGTGCGGCGGGGGCCACTGTCCCGTCATATGATTACGTATGACTCTTAAGTACGTAGACATATACGTGTGGGTTATGGGTAGTTTACTACTTCCTTGTGTACCTGATACGTGTGTGTATGATGATAGCCTTCTTGGCTCATGTATGTCCTCCGTATTGGATGTTGTGATGATATATATATATATATATATATATGTATTTGTGACGTACAACGGGCGATGTGTGTCCTTATCTGTAAGTATAAGATACGGTTATATCGGTTATAGTCTGATGTACGAACTCTACGTATGTATAATGTGTACACGCGATTATGGTTAGCGACGATACGGTGCCTAGCTTAGGTACCGATCACGGCCTACGGGGTTGGGTCGTACAATATATGATATGTATTTATGTCGAATATCTACGGACCGTGCGATGTTTGTCACTATATGCATTTAAGTATGCTTAATTATGTCTTAGATACGTGCGATAATTTGTTATTTAGGATGAGTCCTCCCAACGGATTTTTTTTTGATTTCGGCGATGCCTTGGAAAAGCTCGTGACAAAAGGGCAAGTCCACGATTGGGGAGACTCGGCGTCCTCGGAATGTATACGGGACTCGTGCTCGGCTGTGTTACGCCGCCATTGGTGTGAAGCCGGCGCTGCGGGGAGCGGCTTACTCTCTGACACGAACCGGGCTCGATACCAAGCTTTGTCACGCCCGAACCATGGCACGGGAGTAACACGGCACTCGGGCCTTGCTTGCGTGTCCAGCGAACCTCGCTTGCTTGTCAGTCATGGGCATCAAAACAATATATCTATATGATGCAATTTAAATAAATCATGAAAATATAATTTGCGGAATAAAGTCTTGAAATTATCTCATAGCATAAAATTCATGAAAACATAATAGTACGCAAACATGAAAGCCGGCGGCTCTGTGAACTAATGTCGTCTATGAAACCTCTAAAACATGAGTACTAACTACCGTGACATGGCCACGGACTACCATAAATGCATACTAATATAGACTCCATGTTGAACCCCGAGAGGAGCGGGGCTCGCCAATAAGCCGATGGCGAAGTGATCCTTGCGCGGTGTATGCTCGAAAATCTACGCACCGCGAAGTGCAGCCCCGGCAAAAGGGACGTTAGTATACGGTGAATAGTACTAGTATGTAAAACCTACCGAAATGAAGAACATGGCACAACATAGGTATAGAACATGTTGTGAATGTAACTTGAACATGAGCATGAAACGTAACATGAGCATGAAACGTGAGTAAAGCACGAAACAAGTAATTCAATGAAAATACATGTATATAAAACTTCTTGTAACGTGGGGAATGCTATAGGCAAGACAACATCCCGGTACTTGCGCCTACTGGAGAACACTCACACCTTGCCGGGGATATGAGATTTAAGTAATAATAGCGTGTAAGGATCAACGCATAATGAAGGTGTTGCCTGCCGACAACCCTTATCCTATCCGGTGGCAACGTAGTTTCGAGTTATCCGAGCCTTCTCGGTTAACTAAGCAATCCCAAAAACATGAACATGATATAGTTGGCTAAGAAGCCCATGAGTTTCGTGAAATAACTTGTAGTCATGATTTCATGAAATAACTTGTAACATGGTTTCATGAAATATCTTGTAATATGGTTTCATGAGATAACTTGTCGTAGTCTTGCAAACATGTTCTTGATTCATGAGTAATAACAATAGTTCATAATTATATAAATAATTGACTTGAAAACATGCATGTGACTTGTTACATAAAATCATAAAATTCCATATAAACATAATGAGAATGCATGAGGAAGAATTCATGATTCATGGATTAAGCTAGGGTTCCTAATAACCGTAATGGAAGATTAGGAATACAATAACGAATATAGATACAAAATTCATGTACATAAATACATAACTATGGGCTACCAATATGTTGGGTTTAATGCCCTAGGGTTTGTGCTTCATGAATATCAAGAAACGGAGCATGGGGAAGAACGTAGAGATTCCCACATGTGGATGGAAGTTCTACATACCTTAGTCGCTCCAAAACTTTGAATTAAAGACTTGAGCTTTGAAGAGGATTTCCAAAATCTTGAATGCTTGAACCTTGGGATGGGTTTTCTTGAAAACCCTAGTTTTTGAATGATAATATCTTGTTTAGATTATAAGGATAAGTGTTAGAATTGAGTTGGAATAATTAGAATAGGCTTACCTTGGTGTTCTTGATGAAGGAAGAGGGTAGGAAGTCGTTCTAGGGCTTGAAGGAATGAAAAATAATGATTTGAACTAGTATGGACGAATATATACTGTCTGGGAAAATGCAATTTACGTCCAACACCGTGCTGGCCGTATTTTCAGTTTACGGGTCGTAAGCGCTATACGGGTCGTATTTTGCGATATGGACTGCAACTTTGCGTCTCTTCAGTAAAATGGCCATAACTCTTTGCACAGATGTCCGTTTGACCCCCGTAAGATACCGTTGGAAAGGTATTTCAATGCTCTACAACTTTTATCAAGGACGTTTTCTCAAATTCCAAACACATTTTGAAATACGGGCCGTAAAGTGAAATACGGTCCGTATTTAACCATATGACCTCAAAATGTCAAATTCCGGAATGTTCGAAATTCTTGGTTTCGGTATACGGAACTTGTTCATGGCGTAAATTGGAATAAGTGTTCATGGGCGTAAACCACCATATATCACAACCGAACGGAAAAATCTCAATTGAGTTTCGATTTTCTAAGTCTAGGATCGTGGTCAAAACTTTCATTAAAGGTACGAGGTGTTACAGGTATGCGCCCACTATTGTGGCTGACATGGCCGATAGAGTGCACCAGTATGTGATGGGGCTGGATGATTACCTGATCGACAGCTGTATGGCGATGGCTTCCCAGCCCGGCATGGATATTGCCCGAGTACAGGCGTACGCCCAGGGCATGGAGGAGCGGCACAGAGGGTGCCAGCCCGACAGGGGTTACGACGGGAGCCAGCCTAAGAGGGCTAGATCAGTCGGGTACTCTAGAGATTCTCGAGGCGGGCAGCCTCAGCAGCACACGGGGTATTCTTTGTTGCCAGCGCGGAGTGCACCCCCACGATTCCCGGGTAGGAGATTTGACAGTGCAGGGTACTCAGGAGCGAGTCAGAGCTCCAGGGTTTCGGGATCCCAGGTGGACAGAGGTTCGGCCGGTCGAGGCCATTCATACCTCGGTGTTCACCCCTTGTAGGAGACGTCACCCTGGAGAGTGCATCGGGCGATGGGTGCTTGTTTTACTTGTGGCCGTCAGGGCCACCTTATGAGAGATTGTCCATATGGGGGTGGCTCGGGTCGTGTAGCCCCGCCTACCGGGTCAGTTGCTGGTCGGTCTTCTTCAATAGCTATGCGCCCTACGGGGCAGGGTATACCGGCACCAGCGGGCCGTGGTAGAGGCCGCGGCGGAGCCTCCAGTTTTAGTGATCCATCGAACCGCCTATACGCGTTGGCCAGCGGACAGGACCAGGAGACATTACCAGATGCGGCTACAGGTACATGAACCCTTACTAGAATTTATATTTTTATATGTGCGTATCTGTTGTATAATTGTTGCTTAATAGCGGTAGGCGGAAACTTAATGGTTGATAATCAAGTATGTATAAGCGACGGCGATTAAGACGTGTTCATGGTCATTACGGATCTGGGAGCTTAGGATGGAAAGTGGTAATACCTATAGGTGATAAGTGAATATGTGGAGCCGAGAGAGGGGTAAAATAGTAATTGTGCTATGGAAGCGTTCGGAAACCTGTCAAGATTTTACTTTACTCCAAATTACGTGATGAAGGTCATGTGTGAGGTGGACGCAATTATACCAGCGTTAGAGCATCGTATTTCATCGAAGTTCCGAGGTTAAGCGTGCTAGAGTGAGGGAAATTTTAGGATGGGTGACCCCCCCCCCCTCCCCGGGAAGTTTTTGAAAGTCTTACAACTTCAGCTAAAAGAAGCAAATTGGAAGCTAGAGTAGTCTAAAGGGACTTAGAATACACTGAGTAGGCGGGAATCTTAAGAGGCCGCGTAGGCCGGAGCGGGCTAGATCGGGTAAAGAAAAAGAAAGTGCATTACGGCGCTAGAATTAGGGTCAGCTTGAGTAGTGTTTGGGGGATCTTTGTGAATGAGATGCTAGAAATTATATATGCGTACATGTGAGCGTGTGATACCCCATGCGTGACTATGTTAGTGGATGTACGTATTCCGGCAACCAAGGTGACGGGATACGGAAGGCACTACTCAGATGGGACAACGAAGTCCAAGTGGAAAAAAAAAATAATAATAAGAAGAAGAAGAATAAGTGGCATGAGCGCCATAAGGCAAGCTGATACCATCTTTATTATAGGATAGGCTTGGGAAATACTGACATAATGATGTTGGGAAGAGAAAGAAAGTGAGCAGATAAACTGTAAGGGGAATCGGAACGTCGAAACAACAGTGCAGTCTGACCGAGAATGAAAAATGCAGATGTAAGGCACATATAATCCGGTAATAAAATAAGTACACCCCTAAAGGGGGGAAGCGGATACGAGGAATGCGAGTGCAAGATAGAGGTAATCAACACCGCAGAATATTTGATATGGATACTCGAGCCACAGATAAGATTCCTCGCCGAGACCAGTTAACAAAATCCAAAGAGCCAACAAAAAGGGATAGGAGCTAGAACGGCAATTGGGATGGTGCCGAGAATTTATTGTGGAAGGTCTTAAATGATATGACCTTGGGAGGTGAACGCTTACAGGAGAGAATGAATACGACAAAGGAAAGCGACAAGCAACTTACGGAGGCATTGTGAAAGATAACGCCACTATGCGGGACTAGAGGTTAAGAGAGAGACAATGGAATTGGTTGCCGATGGTCGCAAACCCTATAATAAGAAGTAAGAAAGGGAAGAAAAGAGAGCATGACGAAACAGGCTACTAGCGAGTGTTAGTGCGAAAGGAGTATGTGGGGCAGTGCGAATTAGGAGAAGGAAAGGCCGTAACCAAGATTGAAAATACTTTGTATAAGTCGCACAAGAGTGACTATGTCATCTATGAACATCTGTACTCTAAGAATGAGATCGGGCGAATAAATTTGAGTTCGGTAAAGACGAAAAGGTTACGAGGTCCCGAATATGTTAAGGAAAGACAAGGTAGGACATAAGGGTTAGTAAAGTGACGTTAAGATACGTCTTGGGCTAATTTGGGCACTTTCGCGTATTCACGTAAAGATGACAACATTAGGTGTAACCGGAGGGTTAGGAGCAAAATCTGGGTAAAGCGATAACAGGAGGGTTGAAATAGAGATAAAGAAGTGACATGAGACGATGTGCCTAGAACGCTACAAGCTGGGTAAAAGGGAATTATAAGGTGAAATAAGCAAGGCGATCGGAACTAGCGGGTTACCAAGGGAGAGTGAATTTTACAAGTGGAAGTGCTTGAAGGCACTACCCATGGAAGGCGTAACAACATTCAATACAAAGGACAAGTTTAACCCGGAATGTGTTGGACTTTATTGTATTGTTTGTAGGGTAAGAAGGTTGCACGTCGAAGATGTGGCATGTGTTACGATACTATGGCAGAGTAACAACAGAGAAGTGATGATTTAAGGAGCTGAAGAGGAAGTAAAGAAGAAATACCATCGGTAGGTGAGGTCTCATACTATGGCAATAAAGAGAACCCCCCCCCCCCCGAGATCCTTATGAGACCTCGTAAGATTAGTTGAACATTCGAGGACGAATGTTCTAAAGGGGGGAAGGATGTTATATCCCGCATTTTTGTACGTCGGGACATCCCGGCTAATTGCGGAAGGTTAAGGACAAGATTATTCCGGGGCATGAAGTGGAGATTTTTAACCACGATTTATTTCAAGGCATGAGTTGCCTACAATTTTATTGGCATGATATATTATGGATTTTGGGATTAAAATTGGATTGTGGGAAGTTAGATATCTTATGGAAAATTTGGGACCAAAAGTGAATTTTTGAAAGTTGTTATTTCATGAAAAACATGGCCATGTGGCCGGCCACATAAGGTGTGGGCCATGGCCACATGGATGAATAATATAAGTGTATTAAGAAGACAAATTATTTCATGTTTCATCATTTTACCTCTAGAAATTTCAAGAGAGTTAGAGAGAAAAAAACAACTAAGGCCATTCGGCCATAGTCTCTACCGAGCAAGCCAAGGAAGAGTGATCAAGAAAAATAATTTTCTCTAGCAATTCCACTCCTTAGAAGGTGCATAACAACGTGGTGGAGTCGTTGGAGTGGTAAAAACAAGCGTTGGTTCAAGGTTCACCTCATAGCCAACTTGAAGAATCAAGTGAAAGAGGTATGGTTCAATCTTATTTTTCATATGTTGTAGATGATTTTTGTATGTTGTGAAGTATGGAAATGAATGAAAATCATAAAAATAGAGAAGTTGAAGTGTAGCCGTGTGTGTGCATGTGTGTGGCCGTGTAGTGTATGTTGTGTAGGGGTGGAGAGTTAATTGAATTTAGCATGTTTGTGTGTTGTTGTAATGTGTAGAAAATTAATGAAACTCATGGAATGGTGTGTGGTGAGGAATGGCCGAAAATGGGCTGTTTTGTGTGTTGGAGAAGGAAGTAATGTTACTTAGTGTTCTAGTTGTGTCGTTGTGAATTCTATGTTGATAATGAGATTTTAATGAATCAAATTGAAGTTGTGATAGTTGTGGGCTGATCTAGAAGCCAATGTAACTCTTATGTAAATTTTATATTTAGGATGATGACATTGTTAACATATAGATGGCTGATGTAGTTTATGGGTTTTGGAAGAAGGAAATATGTTAGTGTTGTTTTCGGGTTTGGGGAGGATTTCGGGTGAATTGGCACATTGGTTGGGTTGTTTGAAATATTGTGTGAATTGTTTATAGTGTCCTTGAATATTGTTTGAATGATTTCGAATTAGTAATTGAATGTGTGAATATTGGTGTTAGTTTGATTTTATGCGGTTGAATTGAATATAAGTGAATATCGTCGCATTATGTGAAAGAAGGTTGTTGATGTTAGAATGCGTTTTGAATCAAGGGTTGATGTTGTTAGAATGTTTGTTGGTATTGTTGTTGATGAAATTGGCCGAGTTTAATTCTGGGGGTGCATTTATAGGGGAAGTGCTGCCGAAATTTCTGCAGAATTTGGTGTGTGCTTGGAATCGGGTTTCTAATGCCTTTAGCTAATGTTTGATATTTAATGACGTATTGTAGATCTTGGAAAGGTCTCGACGTAAATTTGGATTAGCTTGGAAAGCAGGCGAGGTATGCAAGGCTTACCCTTTTTCTTCATTGGCATGTCTTGATACGATTAAGTTATGATAAGTTACGAATCTCGAGGCGATTCCATTCCTGGGATCCGAGCAAGCATATGAGTTTTATTCACTTCTTGATGTTTGCAAGTCAATTTAGTTAAACTATGGCTCTTATGTTTTGTAAGATTGAATTTTAAAAGTTGCACAAAAAGATTTTTGTTGTAAAAAGTTCTGTAACTACGAACGTCTATAACTTTCACAGAAAGGCTCGGATCGCCTCAAAACCGCTCATAAAAGATCTTAAAGCGAATAATGTTACCAACTTTCATAGGCGGGCCCGGGTTGGTCGATGCACACCCGTGGTCCCCGAGATTTTTGTTTGTATAGTCCTGGTGACTTTTTTTTGAAAGAACTTAACCTAGTTATCGTTTTCGCTCTCGAGCGTCGCTTACTTATTCATCTGTGGAGTCAGTCCCAATGATATATATATATATGACTATGGTTCCTACGGTTCCGTGATATGCTTAAGATATTTGATACGTTCCCGAATGTCGTCCGAAAGGTATTTGACATGACTAAGTTCCGACTTTTAAACGATAACTTGTCTTGATTTTTCCTTTGCATTTTTGAAAAATGTTTTTAAAATTGCATATAGTTTCTCACGACTCTTCTCGTGCACACCATTGTTACTTCCTTCGCCGAGTCCCGGGGCCGATTGTTGTCGTGCGCATATGATATATTTCCGGAGTATGATGTGTCCGGTTCGCCGAGCCCCTTTGGCCGGGAACCATGGATAATGGTGTTATGATGTGTCCGGTACGCCGCGCCCCTATTGGTCGGGTACCGTGGTATATATGATGTGCTGTGTGATGGGGATACGGAGATATGAATTCTTCTGGAGTATGATGTGTTGTGGCGCCAACGACGGGCGGGCGACCACAGTTCTAAGATCCTTATGCATGATTTGTGTTTTATGAGTAAGCATTTTAATATTTTGAATATTGCATTTACTTTCTGTACTTCGGATTTTGATTATAACCCTGTTTACTATATTTCATGCTTTGCACACTCAGTACATTTTCCGTACTGACCCCCTTTCTTCGGGGGCTGCGTTTCATGCCGCGCAGGTACAGGTACACGTTTCGGTGATCCGTCAGCCTAGGATATCTGTTCTGCTGCTTGAAGTGCTCCTTTGATCCGGAGCCTACACTTTTGGTACTGACATCTCTGTTATATGTATATATGTTTGTTCATGGGTACGGCGGGGCCCTGTCCCGTCATATGATTCTGTATGACTCTTAGAGGTCTGTAGACATATACGTGTGGGTTATGGGTAGTTTCTACTTCCTTGTGTACGCGTGATCCGTGTTCGGACGTTCCCCGTATGATGATAGCCTTGCGGCTCATGTATGATATTCTCCATTTGGATGTTGTGACCGCGGAATGTATATGTATATATGTATATGTATTTGTGACAGCTGCGGGGCGATGTGTCACTATCTGTAAGTATAAGATCTGGTTATGTCAGTTATAGTCTGATGTCTGAACTCTGCATATGTATAATCTATTTGTACGCTGATTATGGTTAGCAGGTACGTCTGGGTGCCTAGCTCGGGCACCAGTCACGGCCTACGGGGTTGGGTCGTGACATTTCACTCACAGACGGATGGGCAAGCTGAACGTACCATTCAGACTCTTGAGGATATGTTTCGAGCTTGTGTATTGGATTTTAGAGGTAGTTGGGATGATCACTTACCACTTATTGAATTCGCTTATAACAATAGTTATCATTCTAGCATCCAAATGGCACCGTATGAGGCTTTATATGGGAGAAAGTATAGATCTCCAATTGGGTGGTTCGAAGTAGGAGAGACCAAATTGATAGGACCAGACTTGGTCCAGCAATCTATAGAGGAAGTCAAGCTTATGCAGGATTGATTATTAACAGCTCAGAGTCGTCAGAAATCCTTTGCAGATAATCGTCGAAGAGACTTAGAGTTTTAAGTGAAAGATTGGGTATTCTTGAAGGTGTCGCCAATGAAGGGCGTCATGAGATTTGGCAAAAAGGGCAAGCTTAGTCCCTGGTACATTGGACCTTATGACATTGTACGCAAGGTAGGCCAAGTGGCTTATGAATTAGACCTACCTGCGGATTTGGAGTCGGTCCATCCAGTTTTCCATGTATCGATGCTTCGTAAGTGTATTGGAGATCCTTCTAGAATTGTGCCAATAGATGATGTCCAAGTTACTAAACAATTGTCTTATGAAGAAGTCCCCATTGCCATTTTAGATAGGCAAGTACGAAAGCTCAGAACCAAAGAGGTAGCTTCAGCTAAAGTTTTATGGAGGAATAATAATGTTATATCCCGCATTTTGTACGTCGGAATATTTTAGGACAATTGCGGGAAGTTAAGGGCAAGACCATCTTCAAAATTATTTTAGTGCATAAGTTGGTTATGAATACTATTTATGAATATTATTGGACGAAAATATTGAGAAAGGCTAAGGGCAAGAAGAGAGAATTCGCAAAATGGGCCGAGGAAATAATGCGGAAGGCTAGGGACAAAATGGTAATATTGAGAAAAGTCGAGGGTAAAATGGTAATTTCACAAAGTGTTCAAGAGTGTTCTTGAAGGACCAAAGTGTTCAAGAAAAGGCCATGTTGGACCAAAGCTTATGAAACAAGACAAGTGGTCATCTTTGACCACCTTAGAAAATTCAAGAAAAAAAGGAAGAAATTTCTAGAGAAAGAGAGGGGCATGTGCCCCTCATGTACTTATGGAAGATATATATATATATATATATAGTGGTCATCTTTAGTTGGAAGAGTGGAGAGAAAGAAAGAAAGAAAGAAACAAAACAAAAGAAAAAAAAAAAAGAGAGAGAGGAGGGTCACGGCCATGGCCGGGCCGAACTCAGCCATGGAAGTGGTCATGGAAAAAATTATTTTCCTACTAGTTTTCTACTAATTGGAGGGTCCTCGTCGACGTGGAGTGGTTGATGAAACAAGAAAACCATTCGTTCTTGAAGAAAGAACCTTGGCCGAGAAACAAGAATGAATGGAAAGGTATGGTTCAATTCTCTTTTGCATGTTTTATAAATGTTTTGGATGTGTTATTATGCATGGAAATGGGTGGAAATCATGAAAGATTGGATGTTGATATGTGTGTGGCCGTGAGTGAAGATTATGTGTATAGAAGGAATGGATTGATTTTACTTAGTGTTTTAGTGTTGTCATGGGAGGTTTGTGTGCGTTATGATATGTTGGAATGGACGAAAATTTATGGAGTTATGCATATTGTTGTTGAGCCGTGCATAGGGGCTGATTTGGAAGTAATGTAATGTTGATATTCTTTCTTGAGTTTATGAAAGTAATGTTGTAAACGTATGGGATTGTCGATATGGATTATGAATTTGGAAAAATAAAATATGTTATTGATGTCCTAATGTAGTTGAAGGAATTCGGGTGAAGTAGCATATGGTTTAGGTTGTTTTGAAAATTGTATATAATGTTTGGAGTGTTCTTAAATCGTGTTTGAAAGGCCTCGGAATAATATTGAACGAACGATCAATAATGTGAGTTTGAATGTATGTAGTTTAGTTGAAGGTGAATGAAATGTTATTGAATTAAATTGAGCATGTTTGGAGATGCTATTGTTGGTTTTGTGGTTGATATTGTGGCCGAGTTCCATTCTCGGGTTGTTGTTGTTAAATTGGGCCGAGCCATATTCTCGGGACGGTGTATTTATAGAGGAAATGCTGCCGAAATTTCGGTAGACAAGTGCACTTCAAGATTCAACCTCTAAAGGCTTCTAACTAAGGTTTGGTAAATGCGACCATTTGTAGATTTTTGGCGGATTTGGAGCTTGAATTTGGAGGAGCGTAAGAAGCGGAAAAAGGTATGTAAGGCTTCACTTTCTTTCTATGGCATGTCTTAGATGTAATAGGCTTGAATACGTGTCTCGGGGACTTCCCTAAATCTAGAAATCCGAGGTCGAAAAATAGTTACTATTCATTCAGTGACATTGAACCAAAGGTGCTTGAATAGTGAAAGGAAGGCCGAAACACCCTAGAACTTGCAAGAATAAGACCCGATCACCCTAAGGCTTCCATAAGCAACATTACGAAACGTTTTATACGTAAATTATGTACGCCGCCTCATTTGACCCGAGGTGGGCCCACTATTCCCGATTCCTCCCTGTTGTCCTATTGGGCTTACTTTCCATTCTATAGCTAAGAACACTTATGGACATCCTTCCGACTACTAAATAAAAGTTGTTTTAACTAAACCCTCGACCCCAAGGTATGATTCTCTTTACTAAAAGTTTACAAGTGTTTTCTAAAATATACATTTTTCTTTAAAAAACTAAGTATGACTTTCTTCACTAAAAGTTTACAAGTGTTTTCCAAAATATACATTTTTCTTTAAAAACTAAGTTTTACAATATTGCCAGTTTTTATGACTTAAACAACGACTATAATCCTATGATGACTATGATCCTATGACGACTATGATGGCTATGATTCTACGATGGCTACGATTCTATGATGTCTATGATTCTATGGGGACTATAATACTATGATGACTATGACTCTATGATGACTATGATTCTATGATATGATATGCTATGTCTATGACCCGATGTGCTATGACATGTTCCATGTGATAGTCTCGCCTTATGATTATCGTTCCTTCAGGGGCGCGAGACAAAGCGACCATGATTACTTCATAATGCGATCGGAGGTTTCCGACCTTACGTCACTCCGATAAGTACATGATTTCCTTGGGCTCTCTTGCATGCTAAATATGAACATGGGTTGGGGGGATGGGATACTTGAATACTTGGAAATTGGGAAGGAACTATGTTTCATTCGCACCGGTCGTCGGGCTTATCATCCCGACGCGGGATGCCCGACGCGGGATTTATGGCGAGCCGGAGTATTCGGCGCTATGTGGGCGAGCCGCCCTCGTGCGGTACTATGACCCGATAGACCAAGCAAGCATGCATGGCATCCGCCCCGTGGCATTCATACGTGAGTTACTCATCCTACGATATGTTTCTATGTTCTCTACGAAGATATGATTCCTATGTACAGTCACGAGCCTGACATGACATGTTCTATGTTTCTATGCGGTTATTGTTCATGTATATATTTCTTACTATGTTATTATTCATGCCTTACATACTCGACATACATTGTTATGCCGACCCTCTTCTTCGGGGTCGTTTCATGCCGCGTGTGCACACCCGTACGACGCAAAGTTAGCACGTAAGATGTTTCGGCGAAGTTGGCGAACTCCGTTTGCTCCGGAGTGTAGCCGAGTCAGCGCACACGTGCTATGATATCTGATTACAGATAGAGACTTTGCAGACAGAGTCGTGGGTCTAAGGTGTCAGCTTTAAAAAGAGTTTCACCGGTTGACGTGTTTTATTATACAGAGACCTCATGTTTTCAAACTGTATTTACTTTGAGAAATGACGAAAAGATTTTCAAAAAAAAATTACTATGTATTTTACTTCATTTTGTCTTAAGAATCCAAAGAGTTCACATGTGTAATAAGAGTTAGCGGGTTCGCTCGGCTCCGTACACGGGGTCGGGTGCCCATCACACCCTAGCAAAGTCGGGGTGTGACAAATAATAGAGAGGAAATGACTTAGGAAGCCGAAGAGGACATGAAGTCCAGGTACCCGCATTTATTTTCACCTTCAGAAGAGATTCAGGCAGAGACATTATTAACCTAAGGTATGTAATGCTTTTCTTGATGTTTTCTTGGTCGTGTGTGGCCATGGTTATTGTCGTGTTGTTATAGCCCTGTGAGGCGATGTATTTTGGGTTGCTATGCAGGATGGTAAAACTTGGAAAAATTTTCGGACAGAATTTTGGTCCAAATTGGTGGGGGCAAATCTCCTAGAATATGAGGAGTTTTTTGGTGCGTTTCTTTTGT